>NC_079392.1:4569846-4862346 GCF_029220125.1 Pseudoliparis swirei | reverse complement strand
AGAGAGAGAGAGAGAATAATCCTGTTATATTTCACATGACTCTTTATTATTAATTCTTCAGGAAACTCAATATACCGGGGAATAAAACTACACAAATATCCACAGGAATATAAAATTAAGGGGTGAAATCAATTATGGTAGAAAAATTAAGCAAATTTTTTTTTCCATCTAACTCTACATCCCGCTCAATTTAAATTCCGTTTATTTTGTATAGCCCGATATCACAAATTAGGAATTTGCATCAGAGGGTTTTACAATCTGTACACATACGACATCCTTGACCTTTGACCTCACATCAGATCAGGAAAAATAGGGGAAAAAGACCTTTCGCGGGGAAAAAAGAGGAGAAGAAGCTCAATGACGACATCAATGGGGTTTAGGGAGCTCATTATGTCCATTTCAATTTATGTGGATAAAGGCTTCAGACATTGTCACACTTGACTCTGAGGTTGCTGAGTGATTTCTGAATTTGTGCCAAAAAGCACAAATCCTGAAGTGACAGAATGTAAGAGCATCCACACAAAGGGTCTTTCTTATATTAAACACCCTTGATTAATATGATGACAGCGTGGCTCGTGGTTTTTCTCTCCAAGAAACATGCCGCATCTAGTCGAAGTGTGGTGGCTTTTGTTCGCTCCAATAATCAGTGTTCTTCGTTGTAGGGTCACTCTGGCAAGCCCGGGCCCATCGGACCATCAGGGCCTAAGGGCGAAAAGGTAAAACGATACCTCAAAGTAGTGTTTGATATTGAATTATTTCAGTATTTTGGGTTTTAGGAGAAATGTACTGTCTGCAAAATCTTATGTCTGCTTGTGTGAATGTGTGTTTTGTTGTTGCATTCCAGGGTTATCCAGGCGAGGACAATAAGACCCCAGGACTCCCAGGGCCCTTAGGTGAACCAGTAGGTTTTGCTCTCCTTTCTGATCTCTAACACACTCTGTTTAGTCCGAGCAGTTTAAATATCCCAATAAAAAAGGAGTCCAGATCAACTCCTGATTTAAACACCAAGTACACCCCCTCCAGTATTTCATACTTTATTTTATTTCATAAATATAAACCCTAATTAGCAATATGACACACATTGTTTCTGCTTATTGCATAAACGTGTACAAAATGTTATACAAGCTAAAGGTTAAGCGTAGCATTGTGAGTGCTCTTATATTCACCTCTAGTGAAAATAGAGGTTATTGAACCCAAATGTTCAACAGTAAAAACTGAAACAGGCTTCATTACTCTGCATTCATAAAAAAATGTGTGTGTCTCTGTTGATGCCACGTAGGCCCGTCTCAGTGGTGATGTCATAATACCGTATGACTAGACCCGTTGATACGCCTATATCCTGTCAGGAGCTGGCTTCATTACTCTGCATTCATACAGAACACGAGTGTCTTTGACGAGCGCATTAGTGTCAGTGAGGGACATTACTCAGCCAAAAGTAACTCAAGGATTTTGCACCCAAGAAAACAAAGTCAGTCCTTGACTAATATCAAGAGAATCTGGAGTTTCTGCGTCTTGTGTTTCCTGTTTTATTTTGAAATTCCTTGTGTCCTCTGTTTCCCTGCACTTCCTATCCCTGTCTGCCCTGGCCCTGATTGTTTCCAATCACCTGCACCTGCAATGGTTTTTATTCAGATATTGTCTTTTTTCCCCTTCTCTTCCTGACGGTAGGTCAGAGTTTGGAATGGTTTTTAGAAATATGTTTTAGCAGGTTTTGGATTAGAATTTTAAGTTTTGATTTTGATTGAGATGTCGATCACACAGACGCCGCCTAAACTGACTCACCGAATGTTGTTCAATCATCATATTGCAGCCGTTGCCCCAAAACATAGTTTATTTGTAAAAAAATAAAAATACAAAATAAACAGTTTTGATTGAACTTTAAGGATTTTAAAACAACGTCGTAAAGAAAACTTAATCTTCTTAACCCTTGTGTTGCCTTCTGGTCATTTTGACCCGATTCAATATTTAACCCTCCTGTCGCCTTCGGGTCAATTTGACCCGATTCAATGTTTAATGTCGGTGTTCTTTTCCGAGTCAACAAACAAACATAAAGTACCTCACACTTAAACTTGGAAAACAATATTAATTCTAATAATTTTCTGGAGATTTTAATAGCTGGGGTCATATTGACCTCAAGGGTAAAATATGTTAGTAAATATAAAGGTAACAGGAGGGTGAAACATTGAATCGGGTCAAATTGACCCGAAGGCAACACAAGGGTTAAATGGAGGAATAATACACAGGGAAGGTTGCAGTTGATTGGACACAGGTGGAAACAATCAGGGCCAGGGGCAGACAAGCACAGGGACAGGAAGTGCAGGGAAACAGAGGACACGAGAGATGGGGAATTTCAAAGTAAAACAGGAAACACAAGACACAGAAACTGACAGATTCTCTTGATATTAGTCTAGGACTTATTTTGTTTTCTTGGGCGCAAATTCCTTGAGTTACTTTTGGCTGAGTAATGGCCCTCACTGACACTAATGCACTCCTAGTGTCGAGATGGCAACCTACCGTATGAGTGGCGTTGGATTATCCAGTTGGCTCAAGTATTACAGTACACACTGTAGCCTGATCAATACAATGAGTCGTCTTGGCATTAAAGTCGGGTTCAAGGTCAAATCCCACCTTTTCCATTAGACCCCAGTAACAGAGTCACAGATCACATCGATGCATTATGTTTCATGCGTGCGACTGTGTCTTTAAGTAGCTCAATCGAGGTATAAATGAAGGCATGACCGTACGGTACAGGTGTGTGTGTTCATGTGTTTGAATGTGTCCTACACAGGGGCCCCCAGGAGAACGAGGAGAGCGCGGAGAGCCAGGCGATGAAGGATATCAGGTAGACAAAGCCATCAAATCAACAACAGACATATGAAACAGCCAGTGTGTGTGTGTGTGTGTGTGTGTGTGTGTGTGTGTGTGTGTGTGTGTGTGTGTGTGTGTGTGTGTGTGTGTGTGTGTGTGTGTGTGTGTGTGTGTGTGTGTGTGTGTGTGTCAGGGACTGTAAGGGCAGAACACACATGTTTGGAGAGGACTATACCACATTAGCAGCAATAAGGCCTCATAAATCTGGTGTTTTTTATGCAGGTTCAGGATTATTTGCTCTTATTAAAATATACACACACACCACAAGCAAGTGTGTATGCAGGTTACTTCAGTTAGAACAGTATGGTCTGTAGCTACAGCGTTGTGATTTTGCTGATTATAACAAGACACGTCAAATGTCTTCTTCAGGGGAGGACATTTACATATTTCTTAAGGGCAATTTTAAAATGGCATTTAAAAAGAAATTTGGAAAACTTGTGAAATAACATTTAAACCTTTGTTCAAAAATAATAAATATACGTATCTAGGTTTACAGTATATGAGCAGTTGTCATAAAAATTGCATTAATAAGACTATTAGGCAGTAGTCTGCAGATTAAAAGTGTTTTCTTAGATTTTTTGAACAGAGAAAATAAATCAGACAATTATATTCATATTTATTCTTATTTATTTGTGGTTATTTATTATTATTACATTTTTTTTAAACAACTATTAACAATTATAACTTATTTATTTATTTATTTTAATTCAAAATTATATTTATAGATTTTTCTTGTGTGTACCTACCTAGTGCAGGCTGTACAGATAGGACACACACAACAATGAACAACAATAAAATGCTATTAAATTATCTAAATTATGGCGGCATTTTTGCCTCTCCTAGTGATATCAGGGGCAACATTATATTCCTTAGGGGCAGTTTTACCCTTGTGTATTTCCTACGCTGGTCTTATCATAAATGTCTTATTCCTCTATTCTATATTCTTATTCATTATAATCATAAATTATGAAGGAAACTGGTGCAAATCATCCTTGTTCATGGTACTTGTGAGAATACACATCGCTTTGGGAGAGATTTTCCTCCCTTAGTGAAGAAAGTGGGGTATACGTCATATTTCCCAGACATCGCACCACCGATAAAGATAAAAGAACCAGAAATAAAAACTATCATGTTGTATGTCACTGTGTTTCAGGGCCATGTTGGTACCATTGGATCTCGTGGAGCTGTTGGACCACAAGGCCAACCGGTAAATCAGTAAATATGCGTAGCACAGTAGCTATCGTATATATAACAATGGAACTTTTAACATGTTTTATGGTCTGTGCATTTGAATCGCCATGCCAGTGGTTTTGGACCCATGGCGGTGTGAAAAACATCTTTTTCGAGCCTTTTCCAGGTGCTGGATTCATAATATGAGTGATGTAAATGTATTTTCCTTAAGGGTGGCACAAGAGTTGGGCACACAGTCATTTAAAGCACAGGGATTATTTGAGGGATTATGAGTTTTGTGCTAAAAAGGAAATTTGGCCTCATGGTAGTGGGACTCCATTTATTCCATCGTGTAATTTGCCAATTTTTTGGCATCCACAATAATGTTTTATCAGAAAAACTGAACATAATGTGGATTCCTACAACGTCTTATACGTGTGATTGTGTGTGTCTTTGTCTTCTCTAGGGGTCGACCGGCCTCTCTGGAGCTTCAGGCCCAAAAGGAGACATTGGAGCTCGAGTGAGTCCAATGTACAACATTTCTCTCATTTATAAACGCAAAGATTGTGATACATAATAATTAGACTCGGTCTCCTCCCTGCAAAATATGATCGATGTTGTCAGGCTGCTTCTTTTGTACTGAACAGGTTTAGCCAATAAATCTATTAACACTGCCTTGTTTAGCCAATGTCAGTTGGGTTTGGCTGGATTTATGAATAACTCTTGGGATGAAGACAAATTATTCTGTGTGCTGCCAAAAAATGAAAGACTCACCACAGACATTGGTCCAAAGCACCATATTTTTCACCTGTTACCAGATGAGCTCTGTGGTTGATGATTTCATTGCAGCTGTGGTGGAATATTTTTTTTATGGAGGTGGAAAAAAATACGGCGAGTTTTCTTGATCCCACTGATCTGAGATCAGCCGGTTTTCAGGTTGTCCGTCCCGTTCTTACAAAGACTTTATCTCTGGAATGCTTGAGTGAATTTCCTCAAATTTGGCACAAAATTAGTATGATAATTGACTGTCACATGTAATGTCATCAATTAATATATATATATATATATATATATATGTATATGTATATGTACAGTATATATATGTGTATATGAAACGTGAAACAGTGGAGGTTTCCTGTGTTCCTTTATCAAACACCTCAATGTGGTTTAACCCTTCTGTTACCTTAGGGTCAATTTGACCCCATTCAATGTTGAACCCTCCTGTTACCTTTATATTTACTGACATATTTTACCCTCGGGGTCAATTTGACCCCAGCAATTAAAACCTCCAGAAAATTATTAGAATTAATATTGCTTTCCAAGTTTAAGTGTGAGGTACTTTATGTGTGTTTGTTGACTACCTAAATAGCCCTTTAAATATATAAAAAGTTGATATTTCTTATATGTTTGACACAGTGAAAAACAGCCTGGGGTCAAATTGACCCCAAAGAACACCGACATTAAACATTGAATGGGGTCAAATTGACCCTAAGGTAACAGGAGGGTTAATCCAATGCTATTTCTGGTATTAATAATTATACAGTGTAGTGTTGTCCAATTTCTTTGACTATCAGCAATGAAATATAGACACAATCCTGATCTTGGGTCCTCACGTTAGACTTGGTCTTTCAATGTCCGCTCTTCATTAAAGGGCAAGAGAAAGTCATAACCCTGTGTGTGTGTGTGTTTTTGTGAATGCCGATGTGTGTTTAATTCTGCATGTGTGCGTTCCTCCAGGGCTCAGGAGGACATAAGGGAGCCAGAGGGCTGAGTGGAGCTCCTGGCATTGAAGTGAGTATCACATCAACATCTACCAAATGCATGGCTCAGAGAGAGCGTGACAATTAAGAGCAATGGTTGTTTCGTGAAAATGGAGCTACGGTGACCAGGAGTTTAAGAGGGATTTAGTATAGCGGGAAAATACGGGGTAGACCCGCCTGCTCTCGGAAAATTAGCGGCTTTCGAAACTTGGGGTTCGTGGAAGCAGATACGAGGTCTCGGGGTCTCGATCCAGATCAGGAGCCGACTCTTCCACGACAAAGGAGACTTCTTCTTTGAAGTCCTCCTATAAACCAGAATCAGCAAGGGGTGTAACCCACAGAGTTCCCCGAGGAGCCGTGTCAGAACTTTCCTCCTCGCATATTTACCAATTGGTTACCGCTACTGCATTTAAAAATGAGAAAAAGAAGGAAATTTTATTGTGTGACTTAACAAATACTCTGCTGCTTCCCATTGTTGGATCATATAATGCACAGAAAACATCAGCTGCAGCAGTTTTGCGTATTTCCTTCAAGCGTCTAAATATGAGTCTATCAATCCCGAGTAGACTGTAAACGCCCCTCAGGCTGAGATTGAGATGGAGTGACATTGTCGATGTTCTGGATATTTTTCCAGGGGCCATTTGGTATCCCTGGACTCGTGGGGCTGAGGGGTTACCCAGGAACGGACGGTCCCCCGGGATTTACCGGCTTACCGGGAATGCCAGGAAAACGCGGACGACAGGTAATCCACGACGGCACAGAAATTGGACGTCGTTTTAACGGCGTACGCATTTAGACGTGTTCCAAAGTGAACTGGGATGTGAAGAAAGTTCAGAGGAAATGAATTTGCTACTCGTCCATTTGACCAAATCTCTTCACACATGCAACATCCTGATTCAGGGTCGCAACCTCTTTTCTTTCCTCTGTACTTTCATGAGGAAAGTACAGATCATTGAATCTGCACACAGACTACAGGTCGAGTCATCTGGTTTTCCTGCTCCGAAAAATGAGAATGCTTCGTGACTCCTTGCTTATGTTGCTTATATATTGCTCACTTGGGATTACATCCTCATTTGGGATTCAACCTTTTAAGCACCACGCTTTTTTTAGGCCTCTGCTCCGAAAATTGCACACCCAAACTAAAAAGGCTGTATCTCTGCAACCACTAGGGCTATTTTAATCATTTTTACATTTTTACCTTTTTAAACATTTGTTTCTTTTATTCAGATGTGTAGATATCAGTCTATATGTTACTGGGTAAAAGTAAATGAAGATGGCACACATAAAATATATACAAATTTCAGGTCAGAATTAGGAAAAAAGCACTTCCATGATGATTATATGTTTGGAATGAGGCAGTAGAAAGGATTAAAACTCTCAGAAATTATTTTAAAATATGTTAACATTCTGCCTGCACAGTTTGACTTTGAAAAAGTGAAGCAGAACAAAGTTAGAGAGGTTTTAGTACAAAAACCTCTCTAAAATGTGGCACATTCCACCCTAAATTTCTATAGCCATGAAATAATTGTGTAAGAATAATAGTGTATTAAATATTGAGGCATGTCCATATATAGGCATTTGGCTCATGTTTCAGTTCAGATCTGTCAGTAGCATTGACACATACAGTCACACGTACTGTATGCCTGTTGTCCTATAGCCTCGGTTACGGTGTCTGTAACTCAGGAATGACACACGCAATACGTGCTTTCCAACTCTTTATCCGATTGCAGGAGCTAGCAAATGTTTTCATGTTACGTCTCATGGGGGAATTTTGAAAGCTGGAGACTCTCTGACCGAGACATTCGGTTGTGATTAACTTATCAGTAAAGACCTCGTTTGATTTGATTGGCTTCTTTCTGGGTGCGACGCAGCGGGTCTGTGCAGCCAAACGTGTGATTGGGATTTCATGCACGAGTGGCCTTCTCGGCCAAGAGTTAGAAAGACACGACTTCTCTGTCTGGCTTTGATTTATTATATTGCTGCTGTTTAAAAAGTCGAGTAAGTCTAATTTTGACTGACGTGGTGTGGTTTCTCACGAGCGGAGAGAGTCCCACAACTATACCAACTCCTAAATCACGCACAATACTGTCCATTTGGAATATTTGAGAGCTTTTCTTAGAAGTGACCAGTTTCATTTTGTTTTATTCCAGGCCTGCTTCAGTAGTCGAGAGCTCTTTGGGTGCTCTTATTTTCCAACGTGTTTTTTGCTGGAGGATCCAGCCATTTAAAATAATAAGGACGCATATATGCATATAATAACATAAAGAAACTCGGATGCTATTTATTCTGTATCAAGAAGCCTCGAAAACACGTCCTGCCTTTGTTTACATATTGAGGAGTGAGAATTCCTGAACTGTAAAATCAGAGCGTATAGATATTCAAGGGTCCTATATTTTTGATTTTGCAATGATGATTCAATTACGTTTATTTTATAAAGCCCAATATTACAAATTTGCCTCAGAGGGCTGGACAATCTGTACACATACCACATCCCTGACCTTTGACCCCAAACAAATTAGAAGAAAAAAAACTTTCACGGGAAAAAAAGAAGGGGAAGAAATCTTCAGGAGAGCAACAGAGGAGGATCCCTCTCCAGGATGGACAGAACAATAGATGTCATGTGACCAGAATGAAGCGTTACAGAGTCTCATAAACACATTCAATGAGTATGACAGAGTGTAGGAATAGTTCTTAGTAGGCATGGACAATGATCCAGACCTCCACGATCCATGAGACAGACGGAGGTAGAGAGGAGGGGGGTGGGGCGCATTAGCAGGACCATGGCTGGGGTCATCAGACCAAGCCAGGTCCGATGGACCCTATGAGACGTGAAGTCACAAAGAGTTAATAATGTGTGATGGAGAGATGTAAATGCATCCATAAGGAGAGAGAGAAGAGGAAATAGGTGCTCAGTGTATCCTAAAACATGACTTGCATTGAAACTTCAGGAGTTGCCGAGGAGCATTCAGGAGATGTTCTTCATTATGATGTCCAATGGACCCCTTGTGGTGATGATGATGATGATGATGATGATGATTTAACCCACGTGCTAATACTACATATGTGTGTATATACTGTACACATCTTTTTATATAGATATACAGATAGCTTCATAGCATATGCTGGTGGGGAAGTTCTCCCAGAACATCTGGTTCCAGATGTATCCGCACGGTGTAGGGTGGGAACAGAAGCCGTGTGTGTGTGTGTGTGTGTGTGTGTGTGTGTGTGTGTGTGTGTGGGGACGACGGCCCACTCGCTTTCGAATGTCGCTCGCTCCTCCCGCCTCCCGGAGCAGCTAACCGCGGTGATTTGTGGTGTGAGAGAGCAGCTCGGTGACATGCAGTCCGTTGTATGGGGGCACTCAGGGGAGCGGCACACCGCCAAGAAATATAACCAGGAGAGGCCAGCAGACGTTACCGTGGCACTGTGGTTTACAGCTGGGGGGAAAAAGAAGAAGAATTCAGAAATGTGTTTGGATGTATCGAGATAAACATTGGAATTTAAAACATAATTGAAGAAATGTATTGATTTTCATTTTATATTACACGGCTTTACCTGCGTTTTTTTTTTTTTTTGCACTACAATTTGACTGTTTAACACTTTTCCTTGTTGGTGCATTCAAGGACGCTCCGACGTACGAGCGCCAGCTGCTTAAGAGCAAACTTGCAATGCAAGAATTGTCCAATAATTGTTACTTTTTTTTGGTTCACCACCATTATGAGTGTAACGGATCCCCATATATGAATTGGCGTGAAACTTAATGCTGGTGAAACTTCTTCATTTTCTCTCTTTCGGTGAATAAACATGAACCAAAACTCTTACCACCTTGTCACCACCATTAGAGCGTTAGCCTCATACAGGTCCATAAAAACTATTACACTTTAAATAAAATGCGCATCCGTCCGTAACATCCGTAGCTGTACCTTCAAGTTTGTATTTTAACATAAAATAAAAGTGCGCTTCCTCTTAAGATTTCCAAATAAAAGTCCGATTTAACTTTAAGAGGAAGTAGATTAAAACGTCTATACAAGTATTCAAACAATACAATATTAAAAAATCAATAAAGCAGATACAAAAGCAGGCAATCAACACAAAACAATAAACCTTTCATGGGGTTATTTACAATGAGTCTTCATGAGTCTTTGACCTCCGATGAATCCTTAAGGTACCATGTTGACGTTTTCTTTTTTCGTTATGGAGAATAATAATACAAATAATAAATAATTAGTCAAAAACAAATTGTATGGTTTTATTATTATTAATTATTTTATTTTATTTATTTTATTTTTTATTTATATTTTAAATTTTATTTATTATTATAACATTTCTTTCAGGGTCAGAGAAGCTCGGTGGGACTGGAGGGATCTGCTGGACGTCCGGGTCCCAGGGGAGAGATTGGACTTCCTGGACCACCCGGGGAAAGAGGGCCACTTGGTCAGAAGGTGAAAAATCGATAATAAATATTGACCTCATTGATTATACATTGTAGCAGGGCGTCTTGACAGAACTACGGTGTAGAAACATCTTCATAAATAGGACTAACTTTTTTTAATTCTTGACTTTTTGTTGCATCAGGGAGACCTGGGTCTGTCGGGGAACTGGGGGGCCTCGGGGATCAAAGGCCTGGTGGGAGTTACAGGTGACCAGGGCAGGCCAGGGGACCTGGGACCCAAAGGACAACCAGTGAGTATATAGTGAACAAAATCCATCCTAAATTTCCATAGCCATGAAATAATTGTCAGAATAATATAGTGTATTAGATATTGTGGCGTGTTCATTTTTAGACCCATCGGCTCATGTTTAGCTTCAGCATTAACATAAAGAGTCATAACTAAACCCTCAGAAATAAGTAGAAGTAGAAGTGATAAAAATGGAGGTGCCACCTGGAACTGAAAATGGTTCTTCAGAGTGATGCCATAGAGGAACCATTTTTGGTTCCAAAAGAACCTTTCAAACTCGGGTTCTTTAAAGAACCATTTCCTTAAGGAGTTATTCAAAGAACCTATAAAGGTGCCTCAAAAAACCTTTAAAATGGTTCTTTAAGGCACCATTTCTGGTTCCACAAAGCACCTTACAAACCAGGGTTCTTTAAAGAACCATTTCCTTAAAGAGTTCTTCAAACAACCTATAAAAGTGCCTCAAACAAAAGAATGGTTCTTCATGGTTCTTCGTAGAACCACAAAGCCTTTTAATTTACCATTTGAGAACCATTATTTTCTCAGACGCTTCTATACATTATTTAATACCTCTCTAAATATCGCTTCAGGGGTTAAGTAGACAATCGGTGTGCCTGACACTTTTCCACCCAAGAGTAGAGGAACAAATTATCTGGGCAAGACCAGGAATGGGAAAACATTCCTGCCTGTTCCAGGCCGAGTTATGTAACATCCTCACCCTCCAGAGAGACCTGCAGCGAAGGTGCTCCGCTTTCCTTATGTAACGCCTCAGAGAGAAGAGGAAGAGAAACACCATTCAATGCCTCGCGCTGCTCTCCATTGATGCTCGTGAAACAGAGAGCGGACTCTGGGGGGGGGGGGGGGGGGGGCCTTGGGTCAGATCCCATTTGCACTCTTTCAGTCAATAGAGTTCTCTCGGTCAAAGACTTCTGGCCCCCCGAAAGCGGAGCCGTCTGGAGGATGTGGACGACTGGCTGTGCAAACATGGCGTAGACAACAGACATTGAACAGGGCCCAGACACCAAAGCCCACAGTCGCCAGGAGGGTGTGTGTGTGTGTGTGTGTGTGTGTGTGTGTGTGTGTGTGTGTGTGTGTGTGTGTGTGTGTGTGTGTGTGTCCGTGTCCGTGTCCGTGTCCCGGGGCTTTTGAAATGGACAAGAACATGTATTTATTTTTTAAGACACGTATGAAAGGGGTATGAAAAATCACACACACACACACGCATACACACCACATACATAGACACACATTGTACTTATGATTTGATGTGCGTGTGTTTCTTTTTATGTTGGGAGTTTTTCCTGATCCGATGTGAGGTCAAAGGTCAGGGATGTCGTACGCGTACAGATGTTAAAGCCCACTGAGGCAAATTTTATAATCTGTGATATTGGGCTGTATAAAATAAACTTTGAATTGAATTGAATTGAATGTGTTCGTGAAAATGCAAACGCTCCTATGATGTCATCTTCGTGTGTGCCTGCAGGGGGAAGCTGGAGATCGGGGGATGGTCGGTTTCCAGGGCTTTCCAGGGGAAATGGTAAGAGACCAAGAGAGACTCAGCGTGTGAAGAGATGATAAAAACAGAACAGACATTTGAAAACAAAGCGCTCCATCATATTGTCGTCCACTCCCCCCCCCTCCCCCTCCGTCTACTGCGGATGGATTACCTAAAACCTCTTTTCCCCCTCCCGACAGGGGCAGAATGGTGATTGGGGATTGAGAGGCTTCCCTGGCCCGAAAGGCCCAATCGGCACGCTGGTAAGATTAAAAAGAAGAGAGAAAATACCCGATAAACACACCAAAGTGCTTTCTGTACTGCAGGGAGTCAAACCCCCATTAGGGGAATAGTTTTACAAAAGTATGTTAAAGATCTCTTCAACTACTCACACTTTCTGTTGTCGTTGTTATGACACACTTTTTTTTTTCAGACTTATTTGTGTACTCCTCAACTCTGCTTGTGTATGTTTCAGGGGTTCACTGGACCTGTAGGCCCTGAAGGAAAGATGGGCCCCGTGGGAATACCTGTACGTTTCTGCATATGTGTGTGTGTGTGTGTGTGTGTGTGTGTCCACACAGAACAATAATGGTTCTTAAATGGTTCTTTAAAAGGCTTTGTGGTTCTACAAAGAACCATCAGCTACTGAAGAACCATTTTTTCGTTTGAGGCACCTTTATAGGTTCTTAGAAGAACTATTTAAGGAAATGGTTCTTTAAAGATCCATTTTTTTAAGGTTCTTTGAGACACCTTTATAGATTCTTTGAAGAACTCTTTAAGGAAATGGTTCTTTAAAGAACCCTGGTTTAAAAGGTTCTCTGTGGAACCGGAAATGGTTCTTCTATGGCATCTCTCCGAAGAACCATTTTCGGTTCCAGGTGGCACCTTAATTTTTCTCTGTGTGTGTGTGTAATGAGAGTTGTATAACAAAGAAATATCAAGACAATTATATTTTTTGATTAAAAACACAAACATTACATTAACTTGAAATAAACATATTCACTGTTTTGCTAATTGAGGTTCATATAGAACACAGAGTGGGAAACAATCCTTTTTTAAAATTTTCCACAGGGTCCTCGGGGTCTGAAGGGGGGCGGCGGTGAAATGGTAAGACTTTATTCCAACCAGCACGGACTGATTATGTGATACTGATTTATATTACGCATGATGACATGCTAATAGACCGTGTGATTATATCATGATTATACTTTACTTAAATTCCTTCCTGAGAAAGCATTGCTGGGGCCACCTCAACGCAGTGTGTGTGTGCAATAAAGACCCACGGTAGAGTCATCGGGACTCGCTGTGGGGGCCCGTCGGTGTTCTCAGACCCTCTTGTGTAAACACCGTCGAGGAAATGCCTCGTCAAAATATTAGCGTGGCAGACCGCAGTGCAATCTGCATATTTACGCTGCCACACACACTGATGATGTAACCTGTTGTGTCTAATAATAATATTAATCCATTTAATTTATATGGCGCTTCTTAAGGTACTCAAAGACGCTTAACATGTTATATTCATACACCGTAGTCACAGCGACAGGGAGCACTTCAGGGTGTCGTGCCTTGGGCGGGAATTGAACCCCCAACTCCTGATGTTGCCCCTATGTCAATGTGTGTACTTTCACACACATGGACATGGAACGACCTGAAACCCCCCCCCCCCCCCTGAGTTCGCATGCCCCCTCACCCCAGGGGGCTACCTTAGAACGGTCAGCCAGAGGGGGGGAGGAGTTTAACCACTTCCTGCTCCTGCTGCGTTTCAATGATCCAATTCACTTTGTCTTTTTTAAAGGGGCTGTTTATGTTAGGGTGTCGGAGTTTTCACACACGGGCCGCGACATTTTTTTACGTACAGGGTTTGTACTGTCATGGAAAACCTGGAAAAGATTGATTGAATTTTTTTATGTATATTTCTAGGCCTGGAAAAAGTCCTTTAAAAAAAATGTAATCCCAACATTTTTGGAAAAGTCATGTTAAATTTGTTATATTCACATGTTTATTCACGCTGAGTTTAAAATAATTACTTCTTTTTTTTAAAGAGAGACGCTAAAAATATAAGCCGGCATACGCTCTCATACTAGCACCTCAGTCTTTTATACATTTTTAAATAAATGTTAATTATTTTAATCAAACTATTGTCTCTCATTCATTCGAGTCATTTAAGGTTATATACAGTATGCTTTGGATTTTTCCCTGTACTCAATTTTTTCGCACTTTTTCATGTATACACCGAGATTTTTATAAAATGATTTGCTCATAAAAATGTGGTTTAAAGTCCTGGAAGCCCATTGGTCAACATGTGTATGAACCCTGTTAACAGGATAAACGAAACGCATTATTTATGCATGATGTCATCCAGATGAACACTGATATTTCTTTCTCACGCTTCCAGGGGCCTCAAGGACCACAGGGAATACCAGGACCGAGTGTAAGTGCTCGCCTCACTATCTAGTGTTTAGCTCACAGTATACACACATTCCTTTTACATTCATTTTGGACCTGGATTTTTTTATTTGGGTTTATTTGATAAGGTACAGTGCACATTAATGAATACATTTCATGAAACAGCATGGGCAACAAGGATAACATGAGATTGCTGGTGGCTTTTTCAATGTGAAATTGTATTTTTATGATACACTAAAACTAAAAAGACATTATTCCAAATGCATGTGGTCAGTCCAGACCAGACCAGTTCTCAAAACATCTCCCAATAATTTATCCGACGTGGTTTCACCGCAACCACAACGGGCTCATGTTTCATTGTGTGACTCATTTTGTCTTCTGCTTTATTCTAACTGTAGGGACCTCCTGGTGCTCCAGGACCAACAGTAAGTGCCTCGTGCATATATAGTCGGGGATTAATATGTCCGAGTAAGGCACGCAACGTGGAGGGAAAACATTTTTTTATTGACTATACAATTTTACTGAACCAAAGAAAAGGGACAAAACATTGTCAATGACAACAAATAAATAAGAAAAATTTAAAAAAGATAAAGAAAAAAACAGACATATGTAGAAAATGTATCGTAACATAAGTGAAAAAAATAAGAAAGAAAGAAAGAAAAAGAAAGAAAGACAAAAACAGACATTGGTAGAACATTTAACCCTCCTGTCGCCTTCGGGTCAATTTGACCCGATTCAATGTTTAATGTCGGTGTTCTTTCGGGAGTCAACAAACAAACATAAAGTACCTCACACTTAAACTTGGAAAACAATATTAATTCTAATAATTTTCTGGAGATTTTAATAGCTGGGGTCATATTGACCTCAAGGGTAAAATATGTTAGTAAATATAAAGGTAACAGGAGGGTTAAACATTGAATCGGGTCAAATTGACCCGAAGGCAACACAAGGGTTAAAGTAAAAGAGGAGAAGTAATAAACAAGAAAGAAAACAAGAAATAATATTGAAACATAAGTTGAAAATGTATAGTAACAGAGGAGACAAAAATAATAATAAATACAAAAAAGAAAGAAAGAAAAAAATATGTTTTGAGAAAATATAGAGTAAAAGAGGAGAAAAAATAAATAATGAATAATAAATATAAAAAGAAAAAATAGGAGAAAAAATAGTAGAACATATTTAGTATATATATATATATATATATACAAACTGCCAGACAAAAAAGTTTAGGTTACCAAATACTGAAAAATAATGTACATTTCAGAGTTATACAAAAAAGGCCCTTTTCAGGGAAAAAGTGATGAGTTAAAGACGTGCAGCTGGAAGAACTTTCTGAACAATATTTGTTTTCCATTGTACAAAGAACTCTCTACGAGTGTGCTCACCTGTTATATCTGAGTCAAAAATGTAGATTATATTTTGTTAAACAAAAGGATTCCATGATTTATTTATTTTTTATCTCCAATCGTTTATTTATTCTATGCTTTAATTTCAGAGTACATTGAGAAATTTAAACGGTGTACATTTCAATAAAAACTGGGGAAATTGAGGTGTTCTAAAACGTTTGACCAGTAGTGTACACACACACACACACACATGCACTGTGATAGAACCCTTCTGCATGTCGACTAGCTGTCATTACTTGAGGATAAAGTGGAATCTGAATGACCTTTTCCTGTTCCAACAATTCCAAGAACCCCGAAAAGCAACCACATCAGATCCCATTTTTCTGTACACACATTATATCATAACTGTAGTGTTTATGCCGACTGGAATGTGTTATTCTTTCTCCCACCACCGAAGTCAGGAATGTCAGGGATTATTGATGCAAGACTCATTTTACTGCTGGTATTAAAAAGTGTATTCTTATTCCTTCTCCATAAACCACATTGTGTTTTTGAAACGTTCTTGTTTTTCTATAACCAATAAATAATTTTGAAAAAGCCTACGGATTAAAATAGTTCAGTTTAATAGCTAAATAATGAACAAGGGGGCGCTGGATGTTTTGTGTTTTCATGAAACTGAATATGTTGATTCTGAATCTACAGAGGCAGATTTATGTTGACTCGGCAGTCTATGGCCTATCTGACTCCAACACTGCCATCAGGACGGAGGTGAGGCACTAATCCACTGAGCCGGGGTTAGGGGGTAATGGGGGTAATGGGGTTAGGTAATGGGGGTAATGGGGGGTGTTGCATGGATGACAGAGAAGTTGGCGGATGGAAAAGTCCAATGAATAATTGGTGGTTTGAAACTCTTAATGCGACGTTTTTCACAATTCCTGTTTTTCACTCTTTGTTAGTATTGCCACTGTAATACTATAATAAGTATTGCCACTATAATATATCAGTTTGGAGTTTGACAGCGCCGTCCTTCTCCATCAGGGTTCATACGGTCATGGAAAACCTGGAGAATTTTTTTTTATCTCAAAAGTTTTAGAAAAGTAAATTTTTCGCGTGTGCACCGAGATTTTACAAAATGTTTGCTCATGGAAATTTGGTTTAAAGTCCTGGAAACCTGTTGGTAAAAAAAAAAAAAAAAATTAATCCCAAAAGTTTTAGAGAAGTCATAGAAATGTGTTATATTCACATTTTTTTCATTTTTTTGCACCTTAACTGAAAAGTGTGGTTGCCATAGAAACAGTAGCTCAGCGATAATCCACTATCATGTATACACCGAGGTTAAACATTTTGGGGGGGGGGGGTTGAAGTCTTGAAAAAATCATAGAAAGTCATAGTAAGGTCATGTTAAAGTCATGTTAAAGTCATGTTAAAGTCATGGTAAAGTCATGGTAAAGTCATGTTAAAGTCATGGTAAAGTCATGTTAAAGTCATGGTAAAGTCATGGTAAAGTCATGTTAAAGTCATGTTAAAGTCATGGTAAAGTCATGGTAAAGTCATGGTAAAGTCATGTTAAAGTCATGGTAAAGTCATGTTAAAGTCATGTTAAAGTCATGGTAAAGTCATGTTAAAGTCATGGTAAAGTCATGGTAAAGTCATGGTAAAGTCATGGTAAAGTCATGGTAAAGTCATATTAAAGTCATGTTAAAGTCATGGTAAAGTCATGTTAAAGTCATGTTAAAGTCATGGTAAAGTCATGGTAAAGTCATATTAAAGTCATGGTAAAGTCATGGTAAAGTCATGGTAAAGTCATGTTAAAGTCATGTTAAAGTCATGGTAAAGTCATGTTAAAGTCATGTTAAAGTCATGTTAAAGTCATGGTAAAGTAATGGTAAAGTCATGTTAAAGTCATGTTAAAGTCATGTTAAAGTCATGGTAAAGTCATGGTAAAGTCATGGTAAAGTCATGGTAAAGTCATGTTAAAGTCATGGTAAAGTCATGGTAAAGTCATGTTAAAGTCATGTTAAAGTCATGGTAAAGTCATGGTAAAGTCATGGTAAAGTCATATTAAAGTCATGTTAAAGTCATGGTAAAGTCATGTTAAAGTCATGTTAAAGTCATGGTAAAGTCATGGTAAAGTCATGGTAAAGTCATGTTAAAGTCATGTTAAAGTCATGGTAAAGTCATGGTAAAGTCATGTTAAAGTCATGTTAAAGTCATAGTAAAGTCATGTTAAAGTCATGGTCATGTCATGGTAATCCATTGGTCAACATGTGTATGAACCCTGCCCGTTCTTCACCAGAGTTTCCAGAACACAGAGGTGAACCCGCCGGACCAGAACACGGAGATACTGAAGACTCTGCGTTACCTAAGCGGCGTCATCGAGAGCATCAAAACGCCTCTGGGCACGAGGGAGAAGCCGGCTCGCGTCTGCAAAGATCTGCTGGACTGTCACCACAGGCTCAGAGATGGTGGGAGTCTCATCTGGATGCTGGATCAAAGGCAGAGGACGATGTTTGGAATATGCCTTGATATGAATACCTGCCTTTCCTTTCTCTCTGTCCCTGCCTTTTGTATCGGGGGACTTTCAGGTTGGTTCTGGATCGATCCGAACTTGGGCTGTACTTCTGATGCCTTCAAGGTCTTCTGCAACTTTACCGCAGGAGGGAGCACCTGTTTACACCCAGTGGCCTCTAATAAGGTAACAATGGCCTCTCAAAGTGTTTTTTTTTAAATGCACATATCAATATATGTGCAATTTATGTGACTTGTGTGTACTCTGAACCCTCATCCTGGAATATGTTGCAGAATAATTTACTGCTTTTTAAGTATAAAATAAACGAAATGGAGGTTTCCAAAAAATTTCAATGTTTCTTAAAATTAACTCTGTTATGTCACTTGTCTCTTAACTTTTACGGTAGTTTCTTTTAACTTGTTATGTTCTGTATTTTTTTTGGTTGTAATTATATGTTTCTTATGTTGCTGCCTGAGATTTTAAATCTCAATGGGATTCACCTGGTTAAATAAAGGTTTAAATATATATATATATATAATAAATTATATACATATATACAGGACTGTCTCGGAAAATTAGAATATTGTGATAAAGTTCTTTATTTTCTGTAATGCAATTAAAAAAACAAAAATGTCATGCATTCTGGATTCATTACAAATCAACTGAAATATTGCAAGCCTTTTATTCTTTTAATATTGCTGATTATGGCTTACAACTTAAGAAAACTCTAAAATCCTATCTCATAAAATTTGAATATTTCCTCAGACCAAGTAAAAAAAAAGATTTATAACAGCTGAGTGTTTGTCAAAGCTCAGGAAACCCTTGCAGGTGTTTCGAGTTAATTAGACAATTCAAGTGATTTGTTTAATACCCTACTAGTATACTTTTTCATGATATTCTAATATTTAGAGATAGGATATTTGAGTTTTCTTAATCTGTAAGCCATAATCAGCAATATTAAAGAATAAAAGGCTTGCAATATTTCAGTTGATTTGTAATGAATCCAGAATGCATGACATTTTTGTTTTATTAATTGCATTACAGAAAATAAAGAACTTTATCACAATATTCTAATTTTCTGAGACAGTCCTGTATATAAAAGTTAATAATTTAATATAGAAAAAAAACGTAATTTTTATTTATTTGTATCTAATAAAGAAAAAAAACCTACTCTAAAGCACTTTGATACATATATATATATATATCTCAAGGTGCTTTATAGTAGCTTTTTTTTCATATTATTAAATTATGAATATAGATATAATAGAAGTAGTGGTTGTGTTACGTTTTGGATGTGCTCTGTCATCCATGTCTTCCACAACAACAGAGCACTCATTTAAAAACTGCTCACTTTTAAAAGAGTTTAAAATGAGTTAAATCAGCTTTCAAATTACATATAAACCCGTAACTGCTACAATCCTCTGTATTGCCCATTGCTAAAAATTCAAATTCCTCATCCCGTCGCGATGGCAAAACTGATCGCGCTGCCGATTCTGCTCCCCTGGCCCACAGATGGTGTTTGACGTCGGGAAAGTCCAAATGAAGTTTCTCCATCTCCTGAGTACCGAGGCCAGTCACAGCGTCACGCTCCACTGCCTAAATGATCCTCCGCACGGCGCCGTCGGATCCGCGCCGCGACAGAACGCCGCGCTCCGGTTTCGCGGCTGGAACAAACAGATGTTCGAGAAAGACACGGTACTTGAACCGCACACGCTGCAAGACGAGTGCGAGGTAATTACGAGCGGGACAGAGAACCGATTTCGTTTATGGAATATTTTATGAAACGTGTCACGTCAATTTGGAACATGAATCACTTTTTTTTTCTTTTTCTCTCTCTCTTTCAGATCCAAGATGGCCGCTGGCACCAGTCACGTTTCTTCTTCCATACTCAGGACAGTCGTCAGCTCCCGATTGTAGACATCCAGGAGTTTCCCACGTCCCGGTCCAATAGTAGTGAGCGGTATATAGAAATCAGTCCGGTCTGCTTCCTCTGACACCGACGTCACCGTCCCGTTGACCTGGTTTTTTTTTATACATGAACTGCTAAAATACAAGGTTGTTACAAAAAAAACCCAAATGTCTTCCTACCAAAGAGAGTGAGAGATCGTCACGTCGGAGCGACATCTTCCCCCGTGTCCAATCGAAGGCAGACTCGCATGGAAGAACTCGATATCGGTGGGAAATCCTTGGCCAAGAAGGCCCAGAGGATGAGAGCGTAGGCCTATACCAATATTTGTCCAAAAAATTGTATAAAGTTTGTTTTGTCGATAATTGTTAGCTCAAAAAACGGTGATTGCATATGAGCCCACATCACTTCCCGATCACAGGGTAGGGTGACCCCCCCCCCCCCCCCCACCATCAAAAAACTCACGCCTTGCTTCTCACTCCCACACAAACACACCCAGACCATCCTAAGCAGAGGCCTAACTCGAAGGAGCGTGCCAGGCCTCTACGTAGGAGCACTGCCTAACTAAACTTTTCAGAGTGCAATAGCATGCGGATAAAGTGTGACTGCTTTAGATATTTCCAATTTTTTTTTCCGATCAAAAGTCTTTTATTTTACATTGTTTTCAAGATATCTCGGTCTTCGGTCCTGTACATCTTGACAGATGGTGCTCTACCTCTACCTGCTCATTTGCTTTCTAGAATATTGTCAAGTTCGTCTTTTTTTTGGGTTGCCTTTTTGTTGTATGTACCGGTTACATCAAGAGTTGTTGTGTTGTCGAAGTACTTATGTTGATTTGGTCATTTTTAATTTATGAACCATTTTTTTTTTATACACTTCATTACTTTTTGTAGTTTTTCCGTCGTTGTGGTAGGTTCTTCAGGGGAAACCTATCATTGGTGCTGCAACATAGAATGAGTCATCAGTGAGTTGTTACATTTCCTGTGTATATATTGACAGCATACTGTATATGTTTATTTATATCCTTTTTTTTTTGGTTCACAAAGTTATACTTTCAGAGAACTATTTGGTCAACCACAGCTCGGTCTAAAGAAGTATTTATGTTAAAAGGTGTGTTTGTGTGTTTACACCTGTGACTGTATGTTTATCATACTGTTATTTGAGTTAATTCAGTTGGTGGTTATAGGTAAACTGGCAGCTACACGAGGCCAGAGTCGGAATACACAGAAAACACAGTCATATGCTTAAGTTATGTTACCTTGAACAAAGTGTAATTATATAAGTCTGTGCAGGATAAATGTGGATTAAAATGTGTAAATAATAATAATACGATGACAAACAAATAAATGGAGCATTTGATCCACAAATGATTCTGTACTTTTTCAAATGTGGTCAAACAATCTGTTGGGATCTAATAACTGTTGAATGTCAACTTTATATATTAATAGTTAAATATATATATGATATATAATAATATATATCATATTTAGTTGTAGTAATATATACTGTATATATATATATATATTATTACATATATGTTATATAGTTACACAGATAAATCACACATCATATATATATATATGTGTGTATATATTATTACATTATGTATATATATATATATATATATTACATTATATATATATATATATATATATATATATATATATATATATATATAATTTACCAATAGCACCTACATTATTAGGGACACATATTTCTCCCATCCTCATCAGCTCTGTTTAACTTTCTCATGACCGGCTGCAGTTCCCCTCCACTGACACCGAGAGGCGCTACTGAGCAGCTTTCCAACCGGAAGTCATCTCCACGTGCAGCTCACGGTACGCAATGCACCGGCGGAAGAGGGTTTGTTTTGATGTCACACACCGGGGTTCTCCGTGAAATCCAACGTGGGGACTTCTCTCCTGCTGTCATGTGCTCTTTAATTCTACCAACAACGGACTTAATGTCCACTGCGGAGAGCCAAATGGAAAACAACGGCCCGGAAGAGGCGCTGAAATGGACCAAAAGAAAGATGGCTCTTTCCAAGTGAGTGTTTGAACGAGGCAGGAAGTCGCGCGCGAACTGCAAACTGACGTGAGCTAACGTTAGCGTATTAGCTTTAGCTCTTGTTTGTATCTTTGTCAAAGTTACAGACGTATAAAGAGGATGGACGTTAGATGTTAATAACGGCAAATAATGCTTCACAGTTAGCAAGTAGCTTAGTTAGCTTCCACACATCCTGCCTCGTGTTTCCTGGTGTTCATACATTGTTTGTGTATTTTATTCAGGCAATCAAATCAAATATAATACAATATTATTCTATATAATATACAAAAAAGAAAGACTGAAAAGGTATAGGTAGAAGCAAAAAATGCTTATAAATTCCTATCCTAAATTGAAAACATGACTGAAGTGTTGGTGTTTCTTCACCGGAAGTTGTGTTCTAGTATTTATTGCATTTTGTTTCACAACTTAAAGACCTCCATCGTGCTAACGTGTTCTCTGTTCCTGCAGCTGCGGTGTGTGTGGCTCAGGAGAGGCGAAGTACAGATGTCCAGCCTGTCTGAGCAATTCTTGCAGGTGAGCATTTTGTAATGGAGTTATTTTTATTTTACTGGCAAATAACCAGACACAAGGGGTCCCTAAACAAATCTGAAGGTTCACAATATAGTTCAAACTAAAACAACATTATCACTGTTGCATACAATTTTTCCTAATTTTTGTTTGTATTGTAGAAACCTGTGAGAAAATGTTCCACGGACTTAGATTTTATTGTAACTCTGACATATTATCTATAGCACTATTAGTTGCCTTTTGGACGTATTTGAACCTTTAAACCTAAATACATCAGACATGTTTCATAATGATAAAGAGAAACGCCTTTAAATTTGAATTGTGTTCGCTTGTATATTTACCTAATCTACTTTTAATCTAATTAAAATTGCTTTTGGACTCAACTTGACAGCAGTAATACTCGCACTCCTGAAAAATACCAAACATTTAAATCTATCAGTCCTAAAGTTGCCTTTGAGTAAGTTATACAACTTTAAAAAATGATTTTATAATAATTATTGCTATATGTAACAATTATATCTGAATCGGTTTTGGCCCAACGCCAGTGTGGGTGGAAGTAATCCACATAACACGTCTGTTTTATTTACACAAATGGTTCCCATCTGTAGTTCATCACTTTTTAACGATGCAGGACAATTTTATATTCCTTTAGGAAATTAATTTGCACACCATAGTTAGATAATCATTGTTTTTAATGATGAAACAATTGAACTGCACAGGGCACAGAAAGTTACAACAAAAGTCTAATGCATGCTGTTAGCTATTTAGTAATGGTGAGTGTGATTGTCGGCATATGTTCATTATTAACACTTTGATTATTCAAAGTGTCCATCACTTTGTTTCCACCCGTTGGTGGTGGTGACCTGCTCACTGGTCGTCAACGTTCTCTTTGGTCAGTGGTGTGATGGGTGTGTTGTTGTAGTCAAGGAACGTGGCTTTGCTTTTGCTTGTCAGTTGCAGGAGGTTGTTATTCAAGCCCACGTGCGTCATCAAAAGGTTGAAGACTATCAATGTCCTGTCATCCTCGGTGATGAGACCTGTCATCGATTGTAATGTTGTGAAAGAGACCAACCATGTGATTGAAGAGGTGTTTTGCCTGGTTTGAGTCAGGTAGGTGTGAAGGTGCTGAGTGTGAGACTGACTGAGCAGGGCCCTGGCCTGCCCTGGAGGGCCTGCTGCTTTCAGCACAGTGAGATCACTGGCAGCCTCACTGCTCTCTCACTCAAGTCCAGCAGCAGAGTGTTGTGCAGAGATTGTTGTGGATGTTGTGGTAAAGTTCAAGTTTGTGATGTGGTTGATGCTGAATGCGAGCTATGAAGATATGAATTCACCTTGGGTGGGAGCTCTTTGTGTGTCAGGGTGGGGCTGGGTGAGCAGATTGCATCCTGAGTGGACTCAGTTGACAGGGGATGGAATGACCGAAAATGGAAAGAGATGACTGCAAGACGAATGGATATGATATGCGTTCAAGATGAAGCACTGGTGCCACATGATTACTGTGTGGATTTACGCCCCAGTGGAGGGACGATGTGGATTTCTTTAGCTATGATTGAGTGGTGGTTGTGAGCATGATGGAACAGAAAGTCCGTCCCAGAGAAGTAAAAAAGACTTAAATGAACGCCTTCAGCTCTCTCACCACCAGTCCTTCTCAGCACACGAGCTCTGTTGTGGGTGTTGATTTCTTGTGGGTGTTGATGGACGCTGGAGAGTCCTCTTCACGCACAGGCACGCGGGGACAGAGCTGGCTGGTTGGGTGTGGGTGGAGTCTTGTGTGGATCAAGTTCTGTCCAAACCCAAAGTTGTGCAAAGAGAGAGGTGTTTGTTTGCAGAGAGATGCTGTCGAGTTCTGTGGGTGGCGTGGTAGTCTGAATGTGATGGTCTGAATGCCCAGGCTGCGTGTCTCTGCTGTCTTTAAAGTGCCGGGTTATCTTTTTTGTGTAGGAATTTTTTGCTTTCCTTCATAATGTGATTGCATGATTACTATTATTCTCTCTGTCTTGTATGCTCTATTTCTATGATTAGATAGTTTTTTTTCTTTATGAATCTTAAAAGCTAAATTCCTTTTTACATCTAGTTCTCTTTTTTTGAAATAATCGCTAAAAAATCATGAAATAATACGGAACGTCTCTTGTTCTTTTTGCGTGTAGCAACATGGCAATGATTTAAAGACCTTTTTTCTTCTGATTCTGTGGATGCTGAAACATTTAAAGCTCCTTCACGTTTCTAAACGCCATATTGAAGGTCATGCCGGAACGTTTCATGAAGATGTATCAAAGGGCGCCCCCGGACACCCTTCCCCTTTCCTCTCACGGTTGCCTGTTGTTTTGGACATCGTTCAGCATTCCTTTTATACTTGTCTCTCAGCAAATAGGGTCTTTCCATGCCTCAATAAAGATCTTTCAGAAAGCCAATTACAGGCATAACACATAACTTTCTGACGACCGAAGAGATTAGTTTGTTTTGGGACCCATTTGGAGGCCGGATTAAAGTCTTTTTGGAGCTGTGTTTATGTCTAGGCGAGTCGTTGATGGATGTTTGTCCACACGCGTGAATCAAGGAAGCTTGTTTTCTACGGCTCTTAAATAAACACATTTCTGGAATGATGAAAACCTCCTTCGCTAATCGAGTGGTGTTTGTCCACCGTTTCTCAGGTGTACGCCGTCGTTACCGTCGCATTGAAAATGCGGAAGGTTATGTTTTGATCGCCGTGTATTTGTTTATTTATTTGTATGCGTGTTACTCGCATAACTCAAAAAGTATTAAACCGAATCGCATGAAATATGGTGGGATGATTGGTTATTATCCGGGGACCATTTCATTAGATTTTGGGATTGATCGGGTCAAAGGTCAAGGTCATGAAAAGGTCAAAATATTCTTGAATCGCATGAAATTTGGTGGGATGATTGTTTATTATCCGGGGACCATTTGATTAGATTTTGGGATTGATCGGGTCAAAGGTCAAGGTCATGAAAAGGTCAAAATATTCTTGAATCGCATGAAATTTGGTGGGATGATTGGTTATTATCCGGGGACCATTTGATTAGATTTTGGGATCAATCGGGTCAAGGTCATGAAAGGGTCAACATCTTCTTTTTACCATAGCACGGTCAATTTTTATCCAATTGACATGCAACTAATGCCAAAATGTTCATAATTCAATGCCCAATCTTGTGATATGCGAAGCTATGCGCTCTACCGAGTGCCCGTTCTAGTTTCATATTTGTTGACCTCAGTTCAGCAGATCAACAGTCCTTGGAAAACATTTGTTGCATTTGTTTTTTTCCTTCTCTCTTTTGACCAAGATTCCTCTCGGCAGCTGAAGCGTGACCTAACAGATCCTGTTTGTTCATATTTTCCAGCCTGCCGTGTGTGAAGAAACACAAGGGCGAAACGGGATGCAGTGGAGTCCGGAATAAAACTGCCTTTGTGACCCTCTCGGAATTTGATGAAATTGCACTTCTCAATGGTGAGCGTCTTCTTTTTACACCTTTCCGTGACTGAAGATGAAGGCTCCTCCTTTTACCTGTGTGTTTGTTTCCACTGTGTTCTCTACCTGCGCCGTAGACTACAGGCTTCTGGAGGATACAGGGCGGTTTGCTGGCGGAGCCACCAGAGACAAACTCATCCGAACTCCTCGGTCCACTTTCAGAGTACGTACTTGATTTCAGGTGTTTTGTCGAGAACCGTAACGTACCTTTAAGAGGTTCCACCCGCCAGAGTTTTGTTCTGTCCCTGTGCTTGAATCCAACTGGCTGCTGTAGCACGCCAAGAAACGCAGAGATGCACCAGACCAAAGACGGGGAAGAAGGCGGTCGATTGGAAAGCTGAGAGACTTTCATAAGCCGCCTCTCTTTTAAACGGAGCGAGAACCGGTGTCTGAAGTCCAGGGCTCGCTTTAAAGAGCCGATCTCACTGAAAGTTAACCAGCAAGCACCATTTCGCCATATAACTCTTCCTTTATCACTATTCTTATTCCATTTCTTTTTTACATCTTTAAAGCATTAGTATATATGATTTTATTTTTTAAATTTTTTTGTTAAAGTGAATGGTTTACTCTCTGCTCAAGTCTACCATATATATATATATATATTTTTTAAAGACAACTTTATTATGTAATAAGTGGAGATGCACATGCTCTAAGAAATTAAATACCGAATACATCATACTCTAAGAAAGAAAAAAAAGACTGTCAGCTTTATTGTTGATGAATTTTATAAATGGCTTTTAATTTCATGTGTGAGTAAAAGTGAATAGTTTACTCTGCTCAAGTTACCATATATATATATTTTTTAAAGAGACAACCTGAATATGTAAGAAGTGGAGATGCACGTGTAAATTAAATACCTAATGCACCACACGAATGAAAAAAAAAAAAGATGAAAACTGTTTTCATAAAAATAACAATTTGCACCGAGCTTTACAGCCTCCTCTGAATGTTCTCTCTCTTTTATGGCTTCGGTCTAATTTGCGTCCGTGGTTACGCAACGCCCACCGCTCCAAACCACAGACATCCATCTGCTCGGTGCCCCTTCCAGCTCGCTTCCACCTGCACCGTCTCTATGTGAGAACAGAACATTCGACAGACGTGTTCTTTTTACCCGGAGTCGTCGAGGCAGCGGCCGCTTCGGCAGGATCCCAAATCGATCACGATAACGAGCTTATTCCTCAGCGAGAGACAACCGCTTGGCACGTGATGCGCTTTGGGATTTGGTTTTCCCTTTCCAGAACATTGCAAGTGCACTCGTTTGTTCGTAGCCTTGTGGATAGCCGTGCCCTTTAAAAAAAAACGAAAAAACCCACTTGTTTAACATCTCCTATCTGGAGTTTTCAAGGAGCTACACGGGTGCCACAGAGGAAAGGCAATGAAAACCTTTCATGAGCCGAGTTAGAAGTATTTCAGGTATTCTTTTGGTTCGATTGTTGATGAGTTCATTGTTGTTCTGAGAGAAGATCTCGCCCCCTGCTGCTGACTCTTCCTCCTGAAATGTCAGCCGGCACATGTGTTCGAGGCCGAGAAGAGAAGCTTTCTGCTTCCCGCTGTGCCACGGGAACATTTTAATCTTGATTCAAAGGTTAGATGGCTTTTAAAAATCCTTTTATACGAATACTAACGCTTCAATAATGTTTTTTCCGCGCTGTCTTTTTTTTTACTTTTCTGTTTTACAGGCAAAGAGACTGGCAGCCCACGCCAGTAAGATGAGCCTCACGTTGAGGTTCCTCCCCATCGCCTTCACGAGGAGCAAAGAGAACTCCACTGTCTTCTTCGCCAAGTAAGAAGGAAACGACTGAAATGCAAACGATAGATTTTTACGTTACACCGAACGATGCCATTTGTCTTGTCCTGAGCGATAGTTAGTTGTTGCTCTCTGCAACAACAACAACAACTAGAACGGGCACTTGGTAGAGCGCATACCTTCGCATATCACAAGATTGGGCATTGAATTATGAACATGTTGGCATTAGTTGCATGCCAATTGGATAGAAATTGACCACGCTATGGTAAAAAGAAGATTTTGACCTTTTCATGACCTTGACCTTTGACCCGATCGATCCCAAAATCTAATCAAATGGTCCACGGATAATAACCAATCATCCCACCAAATTTCATGTGTTTCGGTTTAATACTTTTTGAGTTATGCGAGTAACACGCATACAAATAAATAAATAAATACACGGCGATCAAAACATAACATTCACTCATTATTCAAGTTCCTTTGTCACTCTTGAAAAACATGTATGACCACGCTCAGTCAGTTTTCTGGTGAACTTAAATCTCGCCGAGGCTTCTGGAGCTCCTGATTCGCGATGTTCTCCTGAACCACAGGATGGCACTCTTGCTAAGCCCCAGCAGCAGTTCAATCTAACACTCGGATCTCCGCAGCTTTCCGTATGGCAGCCCGCTGCGCCACGATGACGTCTGCTTATTTCTGTCAGACGTGTGATCATATTTTACACGGGCGGCCGAGGCGTGATGGCCTGAACAGACTTAGTTCCTGATGGTCTGAAATGATTTGAGGTCTGCCGCTTTCAGCCCGGATGGCACGCTTACGAGATGGTAACTTGCCATTCTGTTGGCCCTCGTCAGTGTCAGTATATTTGGGGCTTCCAACCTGCACACACACACACACACACACACACACGTGCACTCTCCTTGCTGAGGAGCAAGAGTACCATATTCTATGCTGCAGACATAAACTTTATTACATTTGTATATTTTTTCATACATGAACTCTGGCCTCTGCATTTGGTGCGCTGCTGTGAAGCCACTGGGGGGGGGGGGGGGTAGTGACTTGCTCAAGGGCACTACCCATGAGTCACATGACCGCCCCGCCCCCAAACCAGCTGCAATGCATCTTCTCTGTATTATTATATGTACATTACGACGTGTCATTTAGCTGACTCTTTTATCCAAAGCATGTTAAGTGTCTTGCTCAAGGACACATCGACTAGGGCGGGGATTGAACCGACAACCCTCTGATTGGAAGACGGACCCGCTAACCACTGACCCACAGTTGCCCTCATTACCCCCAGTTAAAGGAACAATCCCCAAACTCTAGCAGCATTATTTGAATAAAAAAAAAATCTAGCCTAGTGCATTCTGTACTAATATTTGTCGTCATTCATCAATAAAACCTTTTTGAAGGCGTGCTGTTATTATTAAAGTTTAAAAAAAATTATTTGAGCATCAAGCCTCGGTAGAATAGTGCCGACAGTGAAAGAACACACCCTGCAGCCGGTGACCGGCGATGGATCGTGCTCGGCACCGACCACGGAGCGGTGTTGGGTGCGGTTGTACCTCGAGTATTTTTTCAATTTTATTTACGAGTACGCGAGCGCAGCATCTATCGTCCCCTCGTCTTCACGGAGAGTTGGCAGGCGGGGGGGTCCGGGTCCCCGGCTGCTCCTGACGCGCCGACCTCATCCGTAATTAGTCGGTTGCGTCACTCTTGAAACGTGTGATATTTTTTATTTGCGAATGGTGTTTGCGTGCGTCTCCCCGCGTGCCGTCGCCGGACGGCCCGGGTGTTGTTGACTGAAGCCAGTCGTCACGATCGCAGCGTTGTGAAATTGCGAAAAATGAACGATGTAATGGGGGGGTGAGGAGGTGTGTGTGGGGGGGAGTGGGGGGGCTCCGTGTGGCCAATGAGCAAACTCGACACAATGGTAATTTGATGGTTATTTCACCATTTAAATTTCACTTTGTACACGATTATAACGCTTAGCGTTCCCCCGTCGGCAGTTGGGTTTTCTGGGGGAAATGGATCTCCTGTGGTCGACTTTGCAGACTTGTAAGCGAGGCGTATTGCTTTTTAAGAACCTGAAGTCTTAAGTGAGTCTTTATGCCGTTTGCTCCGTTCAGCCGGCGGTGTAGTCACGTCTGGCATCTTTTCTCCTGCCGATCATTTTGCCATTTATTTAAGGCTGAACCCCGCCACTCTAATCCCTCGGTGGAAGACTAGAAGAGGCGAGGGGAAAATACTGTTTTATTGAATTGCATATTAAAGTCTGAAATGCCACGAGAAGAAAAAAAAAGACTCCTTTTGTCAGTCTCTCCCAGCTGGCTGGATGTGGCCGGTTTCCCCCATCGCCACCCTCTTTTCCATCCTTTAAGTCTTCTACCCCTCCGTCTCGTCTGCTGGGCTGCATGTGGACGTCTCTGCACGAGGCAACGTGATGTCAGGAGGTAGCGGCCCACCCTCCGGCTCCCTGGTCCTCGTTTGTTTTTGTTGCAGAATGAGACCAGAATGTCTTCCGTTTGTTGTTTTTGTGAAGGTTCATCAACGTTGGAAATGTGCTAAATTCCCCAAAAACCGTGCCGGGACGAATATTTGTCCGTTTTTTTGCCGCCGCTCTTCCAGGAGAGGAATGTTTGTCCAGCAGCTGCTGCACAGCGTTCCTTTTGTTTAGTCTGGTCCGTGTCACCGTGAAGATGTTCCCGCCGCCGCGTCCCGGTCAGAGAAACCGGGGACGGATGAAAGGTGGACGATGCGTCGGGAGGGGATCGGGCGAGAGAACGTCCCGAGTACACGAGACGAAAAGCAGATGTGTGAGCGGTGCGACTGCAGCTGGTTAGCGACATCTTCATGCTGCGTACTCAGGGGGGGAGGGAGGGAGGGAGTGTGTGTGTGTGTGCTTGAATAAGTGTGAATGTAGTTAGTGTGTGTGTGTACTTGAATAAGTGTGTGTGTGTGTGTACTTGAATAAGTGTGAATGTAGTTAGTGTGTGTGTACTTGAATAAGTGTGAATGTAGTTAGTGTGTGTGTACTTGAATAAGTGTGAATGTAGTTAGTGTGTGTGTGCTTGAATAAGTGTGTGTGCTTGAATAAGTGTGTGTGTGTGTGTACTTGAATAAGTGTGAATATAGTTAGTGTGTGCTTGAATAAGTGTGTGTACTTGAATAAGTGTGAATATAGTTAGTGTGTGTGCTTGAATAAGTGTGTGTGCTTGAATAAGTGTGAATGTAGTTAGTGTGTGCTTGAATAAGTGTGTGTGCTTGAATAAGTGTGCTTGAATAAGTGTGAATGTAGTTAGTGTGTGTGCTTGAATAAGTGTGAATGTAGTTAGTGTGTGTGCTTGAATAAGTGTGAATGTAGTTAGTGTGTGTGTGCTTGAATAAGTGTGTGTGTGTACTTGAATAAGTGTGAATATAGTTAGTGTGTGTACTTGAATAAGTGTGAATATAGTTAGTGTGTGTGCTTGAATAAGTGTGAATGTAGTTAGTGTGTGTGCTTGAATAAGTGTGTGTGTACTTGAATAAGTGTGAATGTAGTTAGTGTGTGTGCTTGAATAAGTGTGAATGTAGTTAGTGTGTGTGTACTTGAATAAGTGTGAATGTAGTTAGTGTGTGTGCTTGAATAAGTGTGAATGTAGTTAGTGTGTGTGTACTTGAATAAGTGTGAATGTAGTTAGTGTGTGTGTACTTGAATAAGTGTGAATGTAGTGAGTGTGTGTGTACTTGAATAAGTGTGTGTACTTGAATAAGTCTGAATGTAGTTAGTGTGTGTGTGCTTGAATAAGTGTGTGTGTGTGTACTTGAATAAGTGTGAATATAGTTAGTGTGTGTGCTTGAATAAGTGTGTGTACTTGAATAAGTGTGAATGTAGTTAGTGTGTGTGTGCTTGAATAAGTGTGTGTGTACTTGAATAAGTGTGAATGTAGTTAGTGTGTGTGCTTGAATAAGTGTGAATGTAGTTAGTGTGTGTGCTTGAATAAGTGTGTGTGTGTACTTGAATAAGTGTGAATGTAGTTAGTGTGTGTGTACTTGAATAAGTGTGAATGTAGTTAGTGTGTGTGCTTGAATAAGTGTGAATGTAGTTAGTGTGTGTGCTTGAATAAGTGTGAATGTAGTTAGTGTGTGCTTGAATAAGTGTGTGTGCGTGTGATTGAATGTAGTTTGTGTGTGTGCTTAAATATGTGTTTCCTCAGCTCGAGTGTGGACCGGACAACACGAGGCAGTAACTGTGGATAATAACCACATATTTCTATAATAACTCTGAGACAATTAGTAATTTGAGACGCTGTGGAATTGTCCCGTCTGCGTTAGCCTCACTTAACCCGGCGCTCTGGGTTTCAGGTGACCTCATTTTGTTCCCTGACATTTACAGGTGTGAATTTAAAAAAAAACGGTGACAGAAATAATCCACGTGCTAATTGTTGTAGATGGAGTAAAGTTATCATCCCCGACGGATGGATTCCTGGCCCAGTGGACGGATCTGATTGGTCTATTGGAAACACTGGTGTAAGGTTCTGAGGGCTTTTAGCTGGTTAAACTAAAAACTTTCAAAAAGCAGCGTCCTCTGAATATAAATCTGGCCCAAGAATGCTAAAGACACAAACGCACACTTTTGTCTTTTTAAATAAGAAACATAACTTCGGTTTTATCCTTCCTCCCTCCCTCCCTTACATATATTCCAGAGAAGCATGTCCAGCGACTCGGCGCTCGAGCGGAGGCCTTTTTTTGAAAGGCGGCGTCTCTCCGACGCAGCTGCCCGTAATCTTCGCCGCACTCCGCCCTCCCCGAGGTCGTGCGTCGATTTGCGCGTCGCCTCTCGGCTAAAGAGGGGGCTCCAAAGACCTGTCATCTCCGTCCACCGGCACCCACTCACCACCCACATCCTGGCATCGAGCTCCCGGCGGGCACGAAACGCGGGACACGTGGCTCCTCAGTCCTCACGCTGCACCGTTTTTGTTGGATCTGTCCAATTCTTAATCCGGCCAGATGTGTGTGTGTAAAAAAAAATACTTATGAATTCATCCACCCTACTCTTGAGTCTGCTTTATTTCTCAGCCTCCTTCACGGCTGCAGAGTGCTGACAGTTGCACAAAAAAAAAACTTGAGTTTAGAGAGTTGCCTAGTTGAACCTGAAGGGTTCGCCAGATCGTCATGGCAACGGAGACCAATTTAGCCATTTAGCTGGAATGACCTCGTCTCTCAGAGATCGTTTTTTAATGTGAAAGTAAAAACTCGGTCCTGACTATTTTTGGGAGTACATTTTCTACTTCATGAGTTTGAAGTTTTCATAATAAGGCCAGACAGGCGATATTTACTATTGTTTTATTTTGTTAACATTGCGTAGCATAGTGAATCCTGAACTACCGATTCAAGAAAGACGAAACGGCAACTTGGGAAGCTGCACACAAAAAAAAAGTGAAACTTACAAGATTTTATCAAAAATGTTATTCAGGCTTTAGAAAGAGAAAGAAAACAAAATCTCTCAATATTTCTGTCGGAGCTGATCATAAAACATCCTTCCTCGTCTCGAGGCATTTTCCCCTCCGGATCGCCTGGAGGCAAACACAAAACACGCGTAAATTAAGTACGTAACGTTCGAATTTCTCCACTCTCGTCTGGTCATGTTTCAATCATATATTTCTTTGCTTGTGCTTAGTTCCTGTTGTCCAACAGGCGGTTTGAGTAATAATTCTGAAGAACATACCTTCTTTTTTTTTTTATACAGGCCATGGAGCAGATGGCTTACTGCATGGGAGGCAATAAATACACCCGTCAACAGGGTGATGAGGCGTAAGCGGTTAATCTTTTTGAAACGTCTTTGTTGGACGGTTCTGGTATTCAAAGCAGCCGCTCTCTGCTGCGCTCTCCTCTTCCCCCCCCCCCCCCCCCCCCCGACAATCAATGATGGCACTTATCCCAGGTATGCTCACCTTGCCTGAAGTGATTGCAATGCATCTTGGGGCAAGCCCCGTTTCCAATGGAAGACATAGTTTCCATTTGCTGTCATGACAGAATAATGGCATCACACCTGGTGCTCCACCCTCCATTTTTTTTCTTGCACGTACAAAACTCATGCATACCTGTGTACACACACACACACACACACTCACGTATGCACACACTGATGCAATGAAGGAGAAACTCCGCCAAAAGGTGAGCAAACGCATACATTCCTCTGACTCCGGGGTTAGAGGCGTTCGCTACGTTACGGCGTTGGAAGGGAGTTACCTCCCGGTGCCGTGTTTTCACGCCCAACACGCCTGCAGCTGCCTCCTCTACCTCCAGCTTCACCCCTTCACCCTCTCCTCACAGCCAAGTGGAAACTCGTAAGCACCTTTCTTTTCTTTTTTTTATTGGGTGTTCTGCCAGTATACTGCATATACTTCTACATTTCTTAAACTCGGGGGAAACGACACGCGCAACTCGTGTTGTGTAACGCGGCCACCTTCGATGCACAAAAACAACCTCGCGAGAACCGGAAGGATGCCCGCCGTCGAGAAGTTATTCGTGGGATCGAGTTCAGCAGCTGTGATTACGGACGCGGGTCAAATTAGGCCTGAATATCTTTTTAAATGCTGTGAAGTTTGACAGAATTCAGGTGTTTTTGTGTCTGTGGAGACGAGACGGACCGAGACGATGGAGAGGTCAACCGTGAACACACTCCACTACGTGGACTGACGAGGCTAGCAACAACTCAGGCTCAGCCGCACTTAAGGTGGACTTAACTTTTAAGGTGGACCAGCTGTTTCCCCTTGTATGACAAGCCACTGGGTTTTTTGCTCAGCTTTTTTTCTTTCTTAATATTTAAATGGCTCATTATTGACATCCCTGATAACTTGTATTGCAACTTTGCTTTAATTAACTTTGAATGTAAACCTTCAATAGCCCGTTTAGTACAACTACGACCACAGCTCATTTCTATACGTAGAACTGTTTATGTAAACATTTTGTTTAGTTGTAAATTACGAGATATCAGTTAATTGCCAAACCTGCATGTTGGCAACTCCAAAAGAAAATAACATAAATAAACCAATTACTACCCCACAAGTTTTTTTTACATTTATCATTAGTCAGTTTTTAAAACCCGTATGAACCACTCTCCACATGCGTTCTTTCCTCAAATGATTGAACCTGTCTGGTAACTGCGCAGATGGCTTTGCAGTAAAAAAAAACAACAACTCGATATAAACTTAATATTAAAAATATCAAAAGACCTCCACGTTTTGCTTTCTTTCTCTCTTGGTAAAGCCCTAATAACAAGTCCTCCCCTACGTGCCTTACAATTATGCCCCGCGTTTCATCTTCGTCCTTCAGATGCATCGAGACCGTGTCCTTTCACCCCGACGGAGAATCGGCTCCACCCTGTTTATGGCAGATTCTGCGGTCTCTGGGTCAAGGCGAGTCTTTGATGTTGAGTTCGGCTCGGTGTGGGGCGGGTAAACTAGAGAGCAGGACTTATTATTGATGTCTGTGCCAGTGGATCCGATTCCTCTCTCAATAGATCTACTTTTAAATGTGTTTTTTTTTGGTTTCATCTACACTGGTTTCCAACATGCCTGTTCAGAACGGGCCGATGGTCTGTACCACCGGGTCTGTACTGCCGGGTCTGGACACATGGCATCTATTGCTTCCGTCCATCCTGGAGAGGGATCCTCCTCGCTTCCTCTTTCTTCACTCTTTCCTCCGTGAAATGATTTTTTTTCCCCTCCAGTTTCTCCTGATCCGATGTGAGGTCAAAGGTCAGGGATGCCGTACGTCTACAGATTGTAAAACCCGCTGAAGAAATGTCGTAATTTGTGATATCGGGCTATATAAAATCCACTGAATTTAATAGAAGTGCGTTAAACTTGCATTCTTTCAAACGGCCAATAGTGACCGCCGATTGCAAAAAGATTTTATTATCTCAGAAAACACGAGATTATGATCTCAATCGCTAGTTTCAAGTCTTCTTATCCTCCGATTGGGAAGCGTCAATATTGTACAAACATTGGAAACGCAATCTTCTGTTTTTCTGTTTGTTTTATGACATCTGCCTCTCGGGACTACAGATGGAAAAATAGCCTTTTGGCTAACGCACATTAACAGAAATGTTTTTATTGATGTCCGCTGTCCCTTATCAAATAAACCAAAGTTAACCAATAAGGGCTGAGAGCGATGGAGCTGTGCCCGCCCTGCTGCACAGATCACCGTGTGCTTTTGTTTATTCCTATTTCAGCAATATTGAACTCCTCGCGTGTCTCAAGTTGCGCAAAACTTGACCCAAAAAAAAGTCCATGGGGTCTCCAGCAAGTCATGAGATTCCTGGCTCTTTGCAACGGGAATAATTCTCTGTTAACGGTGCTTTAATAACTAATAATAACTTAAACATGTCAAAATGATCTTTAGGCTGACTAGTGATGAATCCCGTACTATAAAATTGGAAAATGCTTCTTTTGTTCATACTTACCAAACTGTTTGATATTTCACATTTCTTGGCTAACTTCTAAATCGTGATGATATTAGGAGGTATGCATGCGGTGGCTGTTTGGGGGGATGCATGTTTGGTTGCAGGGAGCACGCCCAGCAACCCAACACAAACCCAACCTCGCTCCAGTCACACTGCCCAGAGCATTACCCCAGAAGAAGTGCTCATTATGTGATAGCCACCAGCTGGCGTCCTAGGATTGAGTGTGTATGTCACGGTCTCCACGGCGACTCTGGTTTATTTATTTACACACAGGGTCACACAGATGGACTGGATTTGGGCAGCGGCCAGGCATATTGTCTTGGCCAGATTACGGCTGAATCCGTTTAATGTTGTGACATCATCGGTCCGTGAAAAAAACAGGCATCGAGCAATACTGTTTTTTGTGTGGTTTTTTTACGAGCTCAAACTAAAACAACTTGTTTTTCTGGGTCTCGTTTAGAGAGAATCTGTTCCTGTGGCACCTGAAGCTCGTCTTCCCTCAGAGCGCCACCGAGTTCAGTCAGAGGAGGTGAGTTACACAACACGCCTTACGTCTCTTTAGTAACACACAGTACTGTTCAAAAGGTTGAGGTCACTTAGAAAAAAGAAAAACAATGTTTTTTTCAATGAGGATAACATTAAATGAATCATAAATACTCTCTCTACATAGGTAATGTGGTAAATGACTATTCTCTGGTGTTTAATGAAGTCTCTACAGAGGTGTATAGAGGTCCATCTCCAGTGTTCTAATGGTACATTGTGTTATCGCCTTAGAAGACTAACAGAGGGGTAGAAAACGCTTTAACCCTTTTTATGTGAGCGCAGCTGAAAACAGTTATGCTGGCGAGAGAAGCTATAAAACTTTACTTCCTTTGAGCAACAAGTTCTAAGAACAAAATTAATATTTACAATAAATATTATTTCTCACAGTATCAATGTCTTGACTATATTTTATGTGCATTTGATAATTAAAAGTGAGTTTTCATGGAAAACACCAAATTGTCTGGGTGACTCCAAACTTTTGAACGGTAGTCCATGAATCAAAGAGAAAATTATCACTGAAAAGCAACATGTCACAAATGCACATTCAGGATTGTAGAAGCCACGGAGACATTCTACATTATCATTGGACTTGATTGGGATGTGAACAATAGCATATTTCCTCTCATTTACTTTTCTCCTCTTTTTTTTGTTTTAGGGTGTCCGAGAGGCAAACCCTGGAGCAGATCTTGACCCCCTACATCCACCCCACGGAGTCGGACCCCGTGACGCGCCAAAAGTGAATCTTTTTCAAATTCACACTTAACTTTCATGTCATATTTTTTGCCGATACAGATGCCCAAACTCGGAGCTTCAGCAGAAAACCAAGTGCTCTTTCCAGAATGTAACATCTGTAAACCTCTCTGTGGGGCACTGGGAGATCATGTGAGGCTGTATCTACAGGTCACTTAACTATAGGCTTAAAAAAAAGTCTATGTTGTGAATTTCATGTAATATTTTTGCCGATACAGATTCCAAAAACTCCGGGCATTAGCAGAGCACCAAACCTCTCCGTGAGGCCACTGGGAGATGTGTGTACGCTCACGTGAGGCCGTAACTACACGCCACTCAACTATAAGTGGAGATGTTTATTCACCAACGTACCTATTAGACACTATTGATATGCAGATCGATCAGCGGCCAATCGAAAGCCCGGTTTTCCTCTTCCTACAAAGCGGCGTAGACGGCGACATCACAGCCACACACACACACACACACGTGTTGTCGGCGTGGACGTTCGTCCGCGTGACTGCAGAAAACATAACGCTCACAACTTCTCCCAGCTGCAAGTAATCCAGAATAAGCCACGCAGAGGAGCATTAAAATAAAATAAAAAAACATTCGGTAATGCTAACTCAATCAGGCGAGCTATTATAATGTAATTCACTCTCATGCACGCCGGCCGTCGCCGGTGACCCGCTCGTCTGCCGGCGGCGGCGCGGTTCAGGAGCAGCTGTGTTGACTTGCGTTATGATGCATTCAAGCTCTACTCCGTATAATTGAGTAATGGGCCGTGGTGAGTTCTTACGAACATCCATCCATTATGCGTGACTGTTTATCCTGTTCAGGGTCACGGGAGGGGGGGGGGCTGCAGCCCGGGTCCCTCTTGCTGTGTGGTGACTACCGCCACTACACACATTGTTATGACTAGATGGAATTGTTCACTGCATTATTTAAATGCGTATAAGAGAGGCATCTATGATCTGTTTAATGTGCTAACTTTAGCTCTAAGCGGCGTATAATACATAATTAAAACTACTGATGCCAATAATTTTCTTTTAATCAAAACCTACACTACCGTTCAAAAGTTTGGGATCACCCAGACAATTTTGTGTCTTCCATGAAAAATCACACTTTTATTTATCAAATGAATAGAAAATATAGTGAAGACATTGACAAGGTTAGAAATAATGATTAATATTTGAAGTATTAATTTTGTTCTTCAAACTTCAAGCTCAAAGGAAGGCCAGTTGTATAGCTTATATCACCAGCATAACTGTTTTCAGCTGTGCTAACATAATTGCACAAGGGTTTTCTAATCAGACATTAGTCTTCTAAGGCGATTAGCAAACACAATGTACCATTAGAACTCTGGAGTGATAGTTGATGGAAATGGGCCTCTATACACCTCTGGAGATATTTCATTAGAAACCAGACGTTTCCACCTAGAATAGTCATTTACCACATTAACAATGTATAGTGGGTATTTCTGATTAATGTTATCTTTATTGAAAAAACAGTGCTTTTCTTTGAAAAATAAAGACATTTCTAAGTGACCCCAAACTTTTGAACGGTAGTGTATATTTAAATGAAATCAATAATGTATTTCAAATCATTCCAAATATGTATGTTTTGCAAATGACCCCTTTAGATTGCTAACGAGTTAAAGAAAAACGTTTACATTTTTTTATTTTTTTACAGTTTACAAAGAAAAGAGAAATAATGAAATGTACACTTATTCTTCCCACAGTGGGGAGATTCTTCTCTGCGTTTGAGCCAATCCTGAGTTATTACGGCTGGGCAGCAACTGGGGGTGCAGTGCCTTGCTCAAGGGCATGCAATCAAAAACACACGGATCGAACCGGGTACCTTGTGGGACGGCCACTCGTCCTCCATGGGCCAGAGCCGACCCCCATCACTGACTTTTTGGGACGTTTTAAATAATTTTTCGGCCTTGCGGGCAATTGTCGTTCTTCAGGTCTGACTTTAAAAAAAAATATGCAATCGAAATCAACCATGAACATTGCGATCGGCGGACCTCCAGTTCAGATGATTTTATAGACGGCATCATTAAAAGATGGACCCGCCATCATGTTCCTGTTTAAAACATGCACACACCCATCCCATCGGACATCTCCATGGAACACACACTAACTTGTTCCCAGTGCATGCTGAATCCATTATAGCGCGCTGCTTTCAGTCCAAAAATAATAATAACTGGGCTCATGGATATACAGGACTCTCAGAAAATTAGAATATTGTGATAAAGTTCTTTATTTTCTGTAATGCAATTAAAAAAACAAAAATGTCATGCATTCTGGATTCATTACAAATCAACTGAAATATTGCAAGCCTTTTATTCTTTTAATATTGCTGATTATGGCTTACAGCTTAAGAAAACTCAAATATCCTATTTCTAAATATTAGAATATCATGAAAAAGTATACTAGTAGGGTATTAAACAAATCACTTGAATCGTCTAATTAACTCGAAACACCTGGAAACACATTTTCAAATGTTTGATTTTGTTTTGCTGTTATAAATCTTTTTTTTTTACTTGGTCTGAGGAAATATTCAAATTTTATGAGATAGGATTTTAGAGTTTTCTTAAGCTGTAAGCCATAATCAGCAATATTAAAAGAATAAAAGGCTTGCAATATTTCAGTTGATTTGTAATGAATCCAGAATGCATGACATTTTTGTTTTTAATTGCATTACAGAAAATAAAGAACTTTATCACAATATTCTAATTTTCTGAGAGTCCTGTATAAGTAGGAAACTTAAGGATGTGATATTAGACCCAGAAGTCAACACCGGTTTGAAATTTAGTCTCCAGGACTTCTAAGTTCGAGAGTAATAACTGCTACTTGGAGCATTGTGTTCTGAGAAGTTCAAAAGAGCAACAGGGGAGCTGTGTTCACTTACATGTTCAGAACAACTGGAACGGGACCGGGGGAACACCGCGAATTGAATTGAACTCACAATAATTGCCTCAGTTACACACAATGAGTACACACCATTCTGGGGGTACGAAATCTTATCTTTATGTGACTACGGGGGAATTTAAAGTTTTTATTTATTTATTCAAAGGTCACTTTACGTCCCGATACAAACGCAAATCTAATTTCACGTCACCCCGGATTCATTCAGCGTCTCTCCATGTGTCTCTTTTGCATTTATCGTTGATTTTGCTCTCGCTTCCGTTTGTTTTTTGTTTTTTCTTTTTTCTTCCCAGGCTCATGTTTCTCCCAACAAACGTCTCTCTTGATTTGGAGGACATTCAGTTTTTCTAATCTGACTCCTCCGACCCAACGTACTGATAAGTCAGCAGTGTACGGTCTACTGTAAACACCTACAGCCTCGTTGCTCTCCAGAGAAACCTGGTCAGGGAAAACCTGGAAAAGTTCTGGGATTTTAAAATGGTTATTTCTAGGCCTGGAAAAGTCCTTTAAAAAAAAAAAAAATTCGAAAAAAAATTGAAAAGTCATGGAAATTAGTTATACTCGCATGTTCATTTACACTGAGTTTGAAATAATTAATGTTTTTTTAAAGAAAGACGCTCTAGTTTTTTTACATTTTATTTTGATTCATATAAATGTGTATTTTCATCTCATTCATTTGTCATGTAAGGTTTATGCTGTATGCTTTGGAATTCTCAGTTAGTTTAAATATGACATTTTCTCACTTTTTCATGTATACACGCACATTTTCACCAAATGTTTTGGTCATGGAAATTTGGTTTAAAGTCCTGGACACCCATTGGTCAACATGTGTATGAACCCTGTTAAAAATAGACGCCTATCGTCCAGCGCCGAACCATATAGGCAGAACCAACCTCTGATTACCCGAGATTCAAGTGAGTGGGGTTCAACTCTCCATGGCTCATCGGCTGGCTGTTGACAGCAAGACGCCTCAGTCAGAAGCCTCACACACACACACACACACACACACATCAGTCATCATACCAGACACGTGTACATCTGGGCTTCTCTCAATGTGCTCTTTGTGTTTTGACCTTTTTTTTAATGATATCCAGACCCCGTTCGCGTGTTTTTAATCGTCTTCTCTCGGGTTCCAGTTGAGACTCTTAACCTCCCGCGTCGATGTGGCTTTCTGTTCCAGGTTGAAGATGTACGTGCGCTCTCCGTTCGATCACGTGAAGGTCTTCATGAAAGCAGAGGGGAGGAAGGCCAACTCTGTCCGGTGAGATGTTCTTTCCTCCCATCAACTGTTCTGCATCTATTTGTTTTTCCCTCAATATAACGTGATTTTATAATATAACATTTGCTGCATTTCATGTGTTGAGATCAGCTGTTCATCAGTTGGAGTGGTTGTTCACACTACAGCTCAACTGATTCAAACATCTATTAATTTATGAATGAATCAGAGTCCAATATTATAAATACATTGTTATACTTAATACGTTTCGTAAATACTATCCATTTTTAAAAGTCCTATGAATTTCATTTGAATTGGATCTATACAGAATGGGACATATTTTGCCATTTGTAACTAATAAAAATATATTGTATATATAATGTATATATTTTTATTATATAATATATATATATTATTATACAATATATATACTATATATACGTGGATATTATTAGTATATAATATTTATTATTATATTATTATGGATATTTCTATATTTTTAAAGAAATATATTTGATAAAATATATATATATATTATTTTATATTATATATATATTATAATATATATTTAGTAGTAGTACAACTGGCACATATTACAGACAAATACAGCATTTAAATATAACATACATAGTTCATATTAATTTCAGATGGAGGGAAACTGCCGTTGCTCAAGCATCCGGTCCGTGAGGCGGTTCTGTTGGACCGGCCCTTCACGGCCGTTTCACTCAGCGGGTGTCTAATCGGAAGTAATTAGTTTGGGAACATGACATCACTGACTTGTAAATTCCTGCACAGCTACGAAGGCTTTAGGCAGGAGGGCCTCAGAAGGGCTTTTCCCCCTCCCCCTCTTGACTCTGATGCCAACATTGAGAAATGCCATTGATCAAAAAAAGACTTGTTTTCGCAACTTGTTTGCTCCATCTCACGTCCTCTCCTCCCTTCACGCGCCCTCCGTTTCCATGGTTTCTGTCCCGTGTGTTCTTTCCTCCCGTCCCACGTCCGTCTTGTCTCTTTTTTTCGGGGCGGGTGTTGATGGCACACACTTTGCCTCACCTATTTTTGGATTCTTTGGCCGTCCTCCATTCTCACTTAGTCACGGAGGTAATGATTATCCTCGGCGCTCCTAATCATCGCCTCCCATCCCACTCTTCATCCCTGTAACACACACATGCTGCTTTTTGAGTTGCGCCCAGTGCGCCTCACACACTTTCTATGCAGTAGATTATATTATATGCACCTTTTTATTCCAGACAATACTGGCTCGTCAGTAGATGACAACTTTTTCACTTTCCTGAGATCTTTCATCAATATTATAATCATCTATATAATATGGCATGGAAAATTATTGTCGTTTTGATAATGCCGAGTTCACACATGATTTTTGCCCCGAATTTGCATTCGCCGACAGTATTTGGAGCAAAGCCCCGGATCAGAGGCAAATTAAACTATTCATATCAGGGTTCTTGCGGTCATGGAAAACCTGGAAAAGTCCTGGAATTTTAAAATGGTCATTTCCAGGCCTGGAAAAGTCATGGAAAAAACTTAAATCATAAAAGTCATGGAAATTTGTTATAATCACACGTTCATTTACGCCGAGTTTGAAATAATTAATATGTTTTTTTTAAAGAAAGACGCTCAAAATATAAGCCGGCGTACGCTCTCAATACGCAACATTTTTCAGTTTGGTCATGGAAATTTGGTTAAAAGTCCTGGAAATCCATTGGTCAAAATGTGTAAGAACCCGGTCGTATATATATTACATGCTCATATTCTAAATATCGAACATGCTAAATATCTGGAGCTACAGCCACTGAGAGCCCAAATACCCAAAATACAGATAGCATCCGGCTGCAGCTTTAATAAGAAGGGAGGCCCTGAGAACGCCGAGGTCACACGAGGTCAAAGCAGTGCCGCCACAAAGAGGCCTTCAAGCGCAGTCCGAAAAGAAAAGTGTTGTTAATGCGATGAGGTCACGGACAGCGGTCGTCATGGATACTCGGCCAAGTGGAACACAAAGGGCACGGCTGCGTGTTTCTGCTGTGGGACGTCTGCTGGAATATCCACTCGCTCCCATAAAGGAGCTCCTGTGCTCCAACAATAAAGAGGAGAGGAGGAGCAGGAGGAGAGGAGGAGCGGAGGAGCAGGAGGTGCGGCCACACCCTTCTGAGGCGGTTTGAGTTGTTTATGTTTATTCTGCCCACTGCGCACATCAGAGGAGGCCCTGACCTCACTTCCTCTCTGTGTGTGTGTGTGTCTCTCTCTCTCTGTGTGTCTCTCTCTCTATGTGTGTGTGTGTCTCTCTGTGTTTGTCTGTGTGTCTCTGTGTGTGTGTGTGTCTCTCTCTGTGTGTGTGTGTGTGTCTCTCTGTGTTTGTGTGTGTGTGTCTCTCTGTGTGTGTCTCTCTCTGTGTGTGTGTGTGTGTGTGTGTCTCTCTGTGTGTCTGTGTGTGTGTGTGTCTCTCTCTGTGTGTGTTTCTGTCTCTGTGTGTGTGTCTCTGTGTGTGTGTGTCTCTCTGTGTGTCTGTGTGTGTGTGTGTCTCTGTGTGTGTTTCTCTCTGTGTGTGTGTGTGTCCCTCTATCTGTGTGTGTCTCTCTGTGTCTCTGTGTGTGTCTCTGTGTGTGTGTGTGTGTCTCGCTCTCTGTGTCTGTGTGTGTCTCTCTGTGTGTCTCTCTCTATGTCTGTGTGTGTGTCTCTCTGTGTCTCTGTGTGTCTCTGTGTGTGTGTGTGTGTCTCGCTCTCTGTGTCTGTGTGTGTCTCTCAGTGTGTCTCTCTGTGTGTCTGTGTCTCTATGTGTCTCTCTGTGTGTGTGTGTGTCTCTGTGTGTCTCTGTGTGTCTCTGTGTCTGTCTGTCTGTCTGTCTGTCTGTCATATTTGGGATTGTGGTAGTATTAGCATGTGCTGTTCAAAGTGAAGATGAATGTGGAGACAGCGGCTCTCGGTTCCTCCTCCAGGCCTCGGCTGCTTCCCTCCTGTGTATGAAACTCATCCCGTATATTCAAACACATTGATGGACAGTGGTGGGCGGTAACATCAACTTCCCCAAACCAATCTTCTAAATTATCATGAGCAGCAAGCTGTCTGCCGTTTCTTTTATCCTGTCACCTCGCCGCTGCTATACCCGCGCTAACGGGCCTCGGCAGTGGAAGAGGGAAACAATTCAATTCAATTCAGTTTATTTGTATAGCCCAATTTCACAAATTACAAATTTGTCTCGGAGTGCTTTACAATCTGTACACATAGACATCCCTGCCCCAAAACCTCACATCGGACCAGGAAAAACTCCCAAATAACCCTTCAGCGGGAAAAAGGAAGAAACCTGCAGGAGAGCAACAGAGGAGGATCCCTCTCCTAGGATGGACAGATGCAATAGATGTAATGTGTACAGAAGGACAGATTTAGAGTTAGAATACATTCAATGAATATGACAGAGTGTATGAATAGTTCATAGTAGGCATATTCCACGATGGAGACCTCCACGATCCATCAGGCAGATGGCGGTGGGGAGGAGGAGTGGGCGGAGTCTCAACAGGACAGTGGCGTAGTCATGAGCAGGAATTCCACGACCCAGACGATCCATCAGGCAGATAGGATCTATGCCGTCTCATAGGGTCCGATGACCCCATGAGACGTAAAGTCAAAAGGACTTCCGGGGAGAAAGCAGAGTCAGTAACGTGTGATTGAGAGATGAAAATTCATCCTTAAGGAGAGAAAAAAAGAGGAGATAGGTACTCAGTGCATCCTAAACGTCCCCCGGCAGCTATAAGCCTATAGCAGCATATCAAGGGGCTGGACCAGGGCAAACCTGATTCAGCCCTAACTATAAGCTCTGTCAAAGAGGAAGGTCTTAAGTCTACTCTTAAACGAGGTGACTGTGTCTGCCTCCCGGACTGAAATTGGAAGCTGGTTCCATAAAAGAGGAGCTTGATAACTAAAGGCTCTGGCTCCCATTCTACTTTTTAAGACTCTAGGAACTACAAGTAGTCCGCATTTAGTGAGCGTAGCTCTCTAGTGGGGCAATATGGTACGACAAGCTCCTTAAGATATGATGGAGCATCACCAATCAAGGCTTTGTAGGTTAAGAGAAGAATTTTAAAAGTGATTCTTGATTTTACTGGGAGCCAGTGCAGAGCAGCTAGTGCAGGAGTGATGTGATCTCTTTTCTTAGTTTTAGTGAGAACACGAGCTGCAGCATTCTGGATCAACTGGAGGGACCTAAGAGATTTATTAGAGCAGCCTGCTAATAAGGAGTTGCAGTAATCCAGTCTCAAGTAACGAACGTGAACCAATTTTTCTGCATCTTTTGAGACAAGATGTGCCTGATTTTTGAAATATTACGTAGATGAAAGAATGCAGTCCTTGAGATTTGCTTTACGTGGGAGTTAAAGGACAAGTCCCGATCAAAGATAACGCCAAGATTCTTTACAGTGGTGTTGGATGCCAGGGCAATGCCGTCTACAGAATCCACATCACCAGATAATTGATCTCTGAGGTGCTCAGGGCCGATTAAAATTACTTGGTTTTGTCTGAGTTTAACATCAAGAAGTTGCAGGTCATCCATGTTTTTATGTCTTTAAGACATGCTTGAATTTTACAGAGTTGGTTGCTCTCCTCTGGTTTTATCGATAAATATAGTTGAGTGTCATCTGCATAACAATGAAAGTTTATGGAGTGTTTCCTGATAATATTGCCCAAAGGAAGCATGTATAAGGTAAATAAAATTGGTCCAAGCACAGAACCTTGTGGAACTCCGTGATTAACGTTGGTGGTTATCGAGGCGTCATCGTTTACAAATACAAACTGAGATCGATCTGATAAATAGGATTTAAACCAAATTAGTGCCGTGCCTGAAATGCCAATCGACTGCTCCAGTCTCTGTAACAAGAGGAGCGTCTGAGGAGGGAACGTCAGCCGCGTGTCCTCCGCCCGGTTCATTCACCAGAACACTATAGAGACCAGATGTGTGTGTGTGTGTGTTTCCAGAAGCAGCCAGAGCCTTGTGACAATGGCATCAGCACCACAGGGAGCCGCACGGTACGCTCCGCCATGTTGTTTACAAACAGCGTTTGTTTTTGTTTTAGTTTACAAGAAGCAGCCCGTGAAGATTACTTTTATGACGCGTTCGACGCAAAGCCGAACGACGTGGAAACGTTTATGTCCGGTATGCTCGCCGCAAATGGATGCAGTCCTTGTGCACATCCTGCTCTCTTCAATTTGTTTTTGCACAAAGAGTGTTTAATGCTTTTAAATATATATAATATTTTTATATATTCTATATTTATATATATAAAGAAATATTATATAATATTTATATAAAATATATATATAAATATTATATTTGTATATATTATATATATATATTATACATATACAATATTTGTATATATTTATATATATATTATATATATAAATACATATTATGTTCTATATATATTTTGTTCTTTTTCTTTTCTTTTCTTTAAATATATATTATATTTTTATAGATATATATATATAAATATATATATATTGCCGTTTTTGTTTTGTGGATATCTTGCAAACATGATCTTTAGCACCACCACCGAAGAGTCTTCCTCGGGGAGGGAGAGGGGCTTCTTGGGAGCTGTGAATGTCACACTGTGGCAGAGTGCTTTGATTGGCTGTCCACCTGGGCGGTTCCCCGTCTGCTTGTGCTTTTAGCTAAAACACACAATGGCTCCACAAGCTTCAGTCTGGCACCAGTTTGACAGCTTTTCTGGGTGGTGCCAGTTACTATATATATATTTATATACACAAAATATATGATATTTTGTTGGATGGTCCTGAATCGGTTCCGTGTCGAGGCGAGCCTCATCTCCCAAGAATCCAGAGTTAACTCTTTCGTTATTTATGACCATCCCTAATGCGTGACAGGACGACTTAGAGACAAGACCAGACTGATGTCATCGCACACGAGAGCTGAAGGAGGGGGGCCGAGAGGACCCCCCCCCCTCCTCTTTATGTGAGAGATGTTGTTGAGTCTTGTGTTTTTTTTCATCTCATGAGACGAACATCAAACCGAATCTCCAATGTGCCAAGTCCTGATCTCAAAATCTCCATCAATCCTTTAAATATTGTCAGGCGTCAACGTGCCACAGAAGGCTGAAATGAGGGGGGGGGGGGGGGGAAACAGTAGTTAATAGTTAAATATTTTAAAGAAACTGTGGTTATTTAGTCTTCTCTTGCTACGAAGCCATTTTTTTTTTAAATTTAAATGACCCGCAACGACCCTGATGTGACGTCATTCGCCCGGCGTGATGTCACCGAGCTGCTGTGTCATCGCCTCTTTCTTTTTTTTGTGCTTCAATTTTATTTGAAACAGGTACCACGAGTTGGACATTTGCAAGACCCTGAAGGAGAACCTGAGCTACAAGACCCTCATCGAGTACCCCGTGCTGCACGTTGTACTCGCAGATCATTGGAAGGAGTTCCCACCAAAAGGAACAGGTAAAAAACAAACACCTTTTTTATATATTTTTTTTTTTCATGCCATAAATTCATAATTTCTGCACCAACGCTAACCTACTGATGCTCTATTAGGGATTATGTCGGGACCGCCATAGTCGGCTTTATTGATTCTTTTTGTTCACCTATTTTTTCTGCAAAAGGCTGGACATATAAATTATACTATATATATATATTGATATGTTTATCGTATATATTATATACGATAAACATACAGGACTGTCTCAGAAAATTAGAATATTGTGATGAAGTTCTTTATTTTCTGTAATGCAATTAAAAAAACAAAAATGTCATGCATTCTGGATTCATTACAAATCAACTGAAATATTGCAAGCCTTTTATTCTGATTTATTGCTGATTATGGCTTACAGCTTAAGAAAACTCAAATATCCTATCTCTAAATATTAGAATATCATGAAAAAGTATACTAGTAGGGTATTAAACAAATCACTTGAATTGTCTAATTAACTCGAAACACCTGCAAGGGTTTCCTGAGCCTTGACAAACACTCAGCTGTTATCAATCTTTTTTTTAACTTGGTCTGAGGAAATATTAAAATTTTATGAGATAGGATTTTAGAGTTTTCTTAAGCTGTAAGCCATAATCAGCAATATTAAAAGAATAAAAGGCTTGCAATATTTCAGTTGATTTGTAATGAATCCAGAATGCATGACATTTTTGTTTTTTTAATTGCATTACAGAAAATAAAGAACTTTATCACAATATTCTAATTTTCTGAGACAGTCCTGTATATACTCGAGACAATTCCAACAGCGTTGTATCATATCCTGGTTTCTCTAGAGACTCCTCTCCCCCCCCCCGGTCCCTTATTTTTCACTATGGCAACGTGCTACTACAACGGAAATAAGAGGGTGTTCTGCACAGCGTCACACACACACACACACACACACACACGCTTCACCTCGACAACGACGGTGGCAAGCGGGAGGATCAAACAGGCTCTTTCCAGCCATCTCACGAGTCGTGAAGTGACTGTAGGGAATGAAAACGAGAGATGGCATGTTTAGAGAAGAAGCCGAGCAGAGTCACGACAAAGCGGGACCGCGTGTCATGAGAAGAGCCCCGTGTGGTCAAACTGTGTACGCGTGTCGGTTAGCGTGGTCACGGAAGACCACGCTAACCCGGTATCGCTGCACGGACCCAGACGGCCTGAATGAGGTCATCTTTTTAAGTCTCGGTGTTTTTCGCTGATAAGTGTGGTGCCACACACTGTTTTTGTATAATGTTTAGTTCTAGAAGCATCCGGATGATTTGCGAAGGTGGGACGGGAAGTGATAAACGGCCCGTTAGGAAACTGGCAGCGGCTCATCTCGCACGGCGAGGGTCCTGCAGGTCGGGTTAGGGTTAAAACCACATCCAGCCGGTCGAGGCCGGTTCTCACGGCGTCTCGATGAGGTGTGTGTGTGTGTGTGTGTGTGTGTGTGTGTGTGTGTGTGTGTGTGTGTGTGTGTGTGTGTGTGTGTGTGTGTGTGTGTGTGTGTGTGTGTGTGTGTGTGTGTGTGTGTGTGTGTGTGTGTGTGTGTGTGTGTGTGTGTGTGTGTGTGTGTGTGTGTGTGTGTGTGTGTGTGTGTGTGTGCAAAAGTTTACTGTGTTTTGGGGTTTTTCGCCTTTTTTAACATTGGTCTTTATTGTTTTAGCTGAACCCGCCTGCAAAAGTTTGGGATCAAAGGCGAAAGAGGAGGAGGAGGGGCTGGACCGAGGCGAGGAGGGTGCCGTCCGAGTTTCACCGTCCCTACACGGAGCTCGCAACCCTCCCGGGGGAACCGACACCTGGGCCGCAACCCCGGAGACTCGAAGTCCACGAGAGAAACGGGCCGAGGGTGAAGAGGCGGGGAAAGGAGACCGAGAGGAGGGCGAGCTCACGGACAGTAGTGACGAAGAGGAGGAGGAGGAGGGAAACGGTCCGTGCGTGGAGGTAAACAAAGAGCAACTAAAAGACGGTGCCGCCGAAGACGGTGGTGATTAACACGGTGACCAGTGTGTGTGAGAACATTCCGGCTTTCCTTCTGACGACAATTGAAAACACACAAAAACGCCGCGAGACACGTGCCAGTTCCTATCCATCGCTGTCGTCACGGGAACGAGTCCCGGCTCCCGCCGCCGACAGCCGGCGGGCGGGACGGGACGATGCCCAGACGGCAACGGGTGAGAAATGAACGCGGGGGCATCCATTCGTGACAGGAAGTCATCGATCACGTGACGGGAGACGGCGACAAAGGGTTCTCCGTTGTGTCTGGGAAACAAACGGCGGTCGCTACTGATGCATCATGGGAGATGGAATCAAGTCAACCTTAATGTTCATCTGTTTTCTGTTTTTTTTATGTGTATTACTGAGGCAGACGCAGCAAAAATCTGATGTAAACTCCTCTTTATGTTTGAGTTCAGGCCGGCTTTAAACCCGCCGCCTCATAATGGAGATTTTGAATCCTCTTCATTAGACTTCATCTGTTCATCACGACCACGGGGAGCGAGGAAACGGACCCGGAGGCTGATTGGTTCTCTCATGATCCTTTTGAAAAAATAAATTTAACCTTCAAATTTACGAACATCTTTTACCCTTTAAACCTCCAGAAAATTATTGGAATTTATATTGTTTCCCAAGTTTAATTGTCAGGTACTTTATGTTTGTTTGTTGACGACCTAAACAGCCCTTTAAATAAAAAACAATAATACCCAACCAAAACCAAAATTTGTAAAATGTTGATATTTCTTACTTGTTTTACAAAGCAAAGAAAATTATGTAAATCATTTTTTTAAAGATGTTAAAAATTGAATGGGGTCAAATTGACCCCAAAGGTAACAGGAGGGTTAAACGCTTCCTCGGCGTTTATCTAAAAAGCTCAATTAATGAATTAAATCTTGTTCTACAGCGAACAAATTAATGCATTTATTTGATTTTGCATCTCCTGCTCCTCTGTGTGTGTTCCGCTGCGTAGGATCCGTGTGAAGTCTTGAAAACCGCTTCATAAAAGCTCTGATCGTAAAGCTCGGCGGGAAAAGAGGCGGCTTGGTTACGCGTCTCTCTTTTGACCGTTTTAAAAACATTTTTTTATTGAAGTCTCGTTTGTTTTCCACCGGCTAATAAAAGTTCACGTCGACACGCTCGTGTGTTGTTGTTTTTCTCTCCACCCCCCCGCCCGCCTGACACCACCGGGTGTCTCTCTCCCTCGTGTGAACGTCGTGCCTCGACGCTCCGCTTATACTCTGACCTCATGTTGGTTTATGACGCCGACGGAGCGCCTCATCGGGGGGCCCGTGTGTGTGTGTGTGTGTTTCGAGGTGTGTTTTTATAACATCTGCTAACCTCCTTTTTGGATGTTAACCCCTGTGGACTAGAACCCATCCCGGCCCTTTGATGTCTGGGCCTGTGATGACGCAGGAGGCGTTGAGCTCACATCTGACTGCGCACCCCTCCGGCAAAGGGAGGTCACACACACACACGCACACACCCCTCACCCCGTTCCTCCGTGTCATTTTAATATCCATGCTCAGGTTTTCGTGACGTTTGCTGTATTGACATCAGCGGCCACAAAGCGGCGCTTATTTTTCGACAAATGTTAAGGCTTCGTACGGTCATGGAAAACCTGGAGAAGTCATGGAATTTTAAAATGGTCATTTCCAGGCCTGGAAAAGTCATGGAAAAAACGTAAATCATAAAAGTTTTGGAAAAGTCATGGAAATGTGTTATAATCACATGTTCTTTTACGCCGAGTTTGAAATAATTAATATGTTTTTTAAAGAAAGACGCTCAAAATATAAGCCGGCGTACGCTCTCAATACGCACAATGTTCTAAATTGTTCATGTTTATACCGAGATTTCAGTTTGGTCATGGAAATTTGGTTTAAAGTCATGAAATAGTCGTGAAATAGTCATGGAAATCCATTGGTCAAAATGTGTAAGAACCCTGAATGTTGTTTGATGCAGCGTTTTCCTCGCATCTCGTGTACAATTTGTGGAAATATGTACAAAAATGGGCTGTCAAATTAGGATCATGCAAAGACGTTATTTAATAGTTTAACATTCAGGGGATATACACTACCGTTCAAAAGTTTGGGGTCACGTAGAAATGTCCTTATTTATCAAAGTAGAACTCTTTTTTTTCATTGAATACAACATTAAATGAATCATAAACACTCTAGATAGTTAATGTGTTTAATGAAGTCTCTACAGAGGTGTGTAGAGGCCCATCTCCAGTGTTCTAATGATACATTGTGTTATCGCCTTAGAAGACTAGCGGAGGGGTAGAAAACCCTTGAAAACCATTTTTATGTGAGCGCAGCTGAAAACAGTTATGCTGGTGAGAGAAGCTATAAAACTGGCCTTCCTTTGAGCCACAAGAAGAACAACATGAATATTTACAATAAACATTATTTCTCACCTCGTCAATGTCTTAACTATATTTTATATTCATTTTGCAATTAATTTGATGAATTGTGAGTTTTCATGGAAAACACAATTGTCAGCGTGACCCCAACATTTTGAACGGTAGTGTGTGCCACAATTAGATTAGAAGAGTGGTATATCACTCTTTTGAAGCCGAGCCGACAGTCAACTGTTGGATAACTTGCCGAGCAAAAAAAAAAAACCGGGAAAGGAGGAAACCGCTGTATTAATCGACTACCGATTCAAAAATCTCTTCACACTGCTTTGATATGGCGTAGCCACGGTTTGCCCTGTGATGTCATCGACGTGACCACGTGACACGAAAAAACATCTGTTCCTTTTCGTTGTCATGGCGTCGCCTGTTGTTGTATTACCACACATTTATTTTAGCAGGTCCCTTAATTATTTTTTTTTAAATCTCAATAAAGATCCCACATGAAGAGCTCTGTGTTTTTTGAGGTTTCTGGTTGCACTTAAAATTAAATTTGAGCTTTTTTTAGTTTGGTGGAGGGACGCATGCATTGGAAAATAATTGCTCTAATTTAAGTAAATTGTACTTTAAAAAACTTCTGTAGTTGGTGTGTCACTTAATTATTCTTAATTTAGTAGTCAGGGCTGAATTGTGCTTCGTGCAGAGCTGTTTTATATATATATATATTTTTATGAGACCAGCTGTGCAGTGGCGGCCTTCACCAGAAACGCCGAGTCATGTTTCCCACAGTCTGACGCTCACACGGTTTATCAAGCAGAAACTTAAAAAAATTATATGGAAACATCAAAATCAAATATGTATCATCTGCAAAGCACATCTACAGTTTTTCACGTGTATTTCACATTTTAAATTACCATCCGACCAATCGGGTCGTCTTGTTTTTTCCTCGAAGAAACACCGTGTCACGGAGGTTTCTACGGCCTGTTCATCGTCTCGCTCATGAGGGCTATTTTAAAAATCTGAAGCAAGTCATGTCCGACATCAACAAATACATTATCTTTCCAGGATGCATAGGCTCCGCCCCCCCCTCCCTTCAGTCCATATACTCATGTATATCACACATGTGAAACACTTGTATTAAATTAGGTTTAAAGTCCTGGAAAGGTCACGGAAAGGTCATGGAAATCCATTGGTCGACATGTGTATGCACCCCGCGTGATGTCTTTACGACCTCCGGGATACGAACATTTAAAATGCCTCGCCGTGCTGTTTTTTTGTCTTCTTTTAGTCGGCACACGCCGTGAATATTAATAATAACAATATCTTCCACGGAAGAAAGGATTGAAGCAGAAAGTTCCGGAGCCTCCGGCCGAGTGGATGTCATCCGGCTCTTCGGATAAACAAGAAGCCACAAACAGACCGCTGTTGTCACCTCGGAGACCGATCCCCCGAGTCGTGGGCAGGAAGTGATTCACTCGTTTCCTTCCTGTCTGTCCTTTGTCCGTCTGACACGTCTCCACCGAAAACAGCCTGTTCTTTTGTTATCGACCTCGACTTATCTTTCTGGAGCACGTGGACGTTTAGCCTCACAGGACCTTCTGTGTCTTTCCAGACCGGACGCCGCATATTATAAACGGGGTTTCCTACGGTCATGGAATTTATTTTTAAAATCCTTGAAAATGTCCTTGAAAAAAATGTTATCCCAAAAGTTTTGGAAAAGTCTAGAAATGTGTTATATTTATGTTATTTTCGCAGTTTGATTAAAAGAATAAAAATGTATATACATAGTTATTTTAATCAAACTATTGTCTCATTACCTTCGCATTGAAAATGCGGAAGGTTATGTTTTGAGTGCCGTGTATTTGTGTGTGTGTGTGTGTTATTCGCATAACTCAAAAAGTATTAAACCGAATCGCATGAAATTTGGTGGGATGATTGGTAATTATCCGGGGAGCATTTCATTAGTTTTTGGGATCGATCGGGTCAAAGTTCAAGGTCATGAAAAGGTACAAATCTTCTTTTTACCATAGCACGGTCAATTTGTATCCAATTGGCATGCAACTAATGCCACCATGTTCATAATTCAATGCCCAATGTTGTGATATGCGAAGGTATGCGCTCTACCGAGTGCCCGTTCTAGTTCATTTGTGTTACGGTATATATTAATTACTTGTGTATACACCGAGATTTCACCAAATGTTTGGTCATGGAAATTTGGTTTGAAGTCATGGAAAGGTCATGGAAAGGTCATTGGTCAACATGTGTATGAACCCTGCGTGATGTCTTTACAACCTCCAGGATACGAACATTTAAAATGCCTCGCCGTGCCGTTTTTTTGTCTTCTCCTTGAGGACACAATTGGTCAGTGCACGTGTATATTTATATATTTATATATTTATATCTGTGTCTCTTGTGCGGTGACTTAATTGCAGTGCGTGTGTGACACACGGAGGCCACGCCGCACGAAGCCGCCAAGTCATCGCCGCCACTCGTTAGCTACATTTCCATGGCGCGAGCGTCGGTAATTATAAAGATCAAAAGATGCAGAATAAAATCACTAATTGTGTTAGTGGGGGAAAGTGGGTGGGAGCGTGAGGCCTTCTAGACAGGAGGAAAACACATCATATTCATACTTCATGTTCCACAGGGACGTCGGCAAAGTCCTGATCCTGAGGCTCAACCATGAAATGTGAAATAAAGAAATATCGATTTTTATGAATTAAGGAGACCAGCATTAACTAAAAGTGTACTTGTCGATTGTGAGCATATACAAGGCTGTAGCTCTCTCGTATATTTATATTTAATTTTTTTTTATTTGTTTGTTATATAATAGCTTAAAATGAAGTATGTATATAATTGGCATATTTACATGTGATAGACTCGTGTACCTGTCTTGAGCTGAAGAGGAGCAGCAAAAATGTACGTAAAACTTTGATTGAACTTTTTCTTTATGTGACCCTTTTGTTCATCTATCATTATTGGGCTCTCAATACTAAAGTGTAATGTGTGTATTCATAAACATAAACTCACTTATGCACTCATTTCACAAAGAACACGGTGCATCATCACGAAACACAAATCCAGCAGACGGAGGGAAGCGGCATTAAACACCACATTTAGTTCTCGATGTTCAGTTCCCACATTTTATTTGCATGATTTCTCACATTTGAGCCATTTTGGCTTATTTATATATATTTATATATATAGTTATATATAATTATATATATAGTTATATTAATATATATTATTATTTTTGTACACTTTATGTGCATGATTTCTCACATTTGAACCATTTTGGCTTATTTATATATATATATAGTTATATTTATATTTGTTTTCTTTTTTACACATTTTATGTGCATGATTTCTCACATTTTAACCATTTTGGCTAATTTATACAGGACTGTCTCAGAAAATTAGAATATTGTGATGAAGTTCTTTATTTTCTGTAATGCAATTAAAAAAACAAAATGTCATGCATTCTGGATTCATTACAAATCAACTGAAATATTGCAAGCCTTTTATTCTGATTTATTGCTGATTATGGCTTACAGCTTAAGAAAACTCAAATATCCTATCTCTAAATATTAGAATATCATGAAAAAGTATACTAGTAGGGTATTAAACAAATCACTTGAATTGTCTAATTAACTCGAAACACCTGCAAGGGTTTCCTGAGCCTTGACAAACACTCAGCTGTTATAAATCTTTTTTTTTACTTGGTCTGAGGAAATATTAAAATTTTATGAGATAGGATTTTAGAGTTTTCTTAAGCTGTAAACCATAATCAGCAATATTAAAAGAATAAAAGGCTTGCAATATTTCAGTTGATTTGTAATGAATCCAGAATGCATGACATTTTTGTTTTTTTAATTGCATTACAGAAAATAAAGAACTTTATCACAATATTCTAATTTTCTGAGACAGTCCTGTATATCAACAAGTGCACAAGTAATGGCTATATATATAGCCATCATTTCAGTCACTTTAAGGATAAAAAGAACACGGTGCATCACAACGAAACACAACATGAAATATCACATTAAGTTCTCAATATTCATTTTCCACATTTTATGTGCACCGTTTCTCACATTTGAGCCAACTTGGCTACGACAACTGTAAAAAGAAAAAATTTCAAATTCTCTCTAAATTCCCCTGAAGCCTGCTCATCAATCATTATCGTGTAATTGCAGCAGATCCAGGATCTGTTGGGGTGTCTGAGGTCACTTACGTCACTGTCTGTGAGAGAGTGAGAGTGACACACCCTGTCAGAATATTTTGGCAAATGGATGACATCACTTTTGTTTCAGTGAGAAATGACTCATCTAATATCTAAATCCCCTCTCAGCCAGTTTCAGCCACACATCGGATGAGTCCATCAACAACATGCGCTTCCCTCTTCCGGCCAGCAGGGGGCGCTTTAAGAAAAACCCCAACGTGGCGCCTCTGTGGTCAGCCCCAGGGTTCTGTATCACAGTGGATATTAATGTGAGGTTATGGACACGGGGGGGGGGGGGGGGGCTGTTAAATAGCTGACGTCAGCGCTCGGCAGCTTCCAGCATGTTGTCATGACCACTGTCGACCCCGCGAGCTATGGCCGCACAGCATGACGTAATGCTCCGTGAAGCTTTAACGCTTATGTCTTTGTCATATAAACACATTTTGAGGGCTTGAGGGAGTGAGGTAGTCGCCGAGTGATTTCATCTGCAGGGGTGTGTGTGTGTGTGTGTGTGTGTGTGTGTGCGTGTATGAGAGAGACCCGTGTTTTACTGTGTGTGTGTGTGTGTGTGTAAAAGAGAGTGAGAGCTGTGTTTTCGTGTGTATGTGTGTGTGTGTAAAAGAGTGTGAGCCTTGTTTTCCTGTGTGTGTGTGTGAGAGAGAGAGTGAGAGCTGTGTTTTCCTGTGTATGTGTGTGTGTGTGTGTGTGTGTGTGCGTGCGTGAGAGCCTTGTTTTCCTGTGTGTGTGACCTCGGCTCTGAAGAGCAGCAGAATAGAATAGAATATACACTTTTATTAATCCAGTGTGTGTGTGTGTGTGCATTTAACCCATCCTTAGTTATTAAGTGAGCAGTGTGTGTGTGAAGCGCGGAAGCAACTGGGGGTTCAGTGCCTTGCTCAAGGACACTTCGACTTGCAACTAATGGGGAGAGCGGGGATCGAACCCACAACCCTGCGGTTGCAGGACGGCCCTCTTACCCCACTGAGCTAAAGCCGCCCCAAAAGGGAAAGAGCAACACAACCAGAGGGTTTCTCTCCTGAAGGAGCCTGTCCACCCGGCCTGCAGCGAGGGGGCGGAGCCACAACACGGGATGAGGAGAACCTCCGGGAGCCTTTCATGTGAGCGAAGCCCAGTGGGCTCATCCTGTGGGGCTCAATCAAAGGGTCCCGCTCCACCTCTTATTAAAACATACGCGGTGTGTGTGTGTGTTTGTGTGTGTAACTGTTTGTGTATATTTTGGAAAACCCTTCTTCAAGTTAACATGTTGCTCCGAAATATTGTGTTTCCAACATCTGCCGCCCATCAGGACGTCTGCATTCCTGAGCCACTCCCCTCTACCTGGATCCAACACACACACACACACAAGAAACTCTTCCTTGTCGTTGCCCCTCTCTCTCTCTCTCTCTCTCTCTCTCTCTCTCTCTCTACCTCTCTCTACCCTCTATTCAAACTCCACTGCAGGTATGTGTACGGATCTGCAATTAAATCCGGTGTGTCTCGAAAAAGAAAGGCTACCACCAAAAAAATTAAATCCTTTTCAGACGGATACGTGATGCCGTTCATCTACCTTTCGGGGGGGGGGACGGACATGACACTCGTGCTCGACCCGTCAGGTAAATAATGGAGAACACCAGAGCCGTGATGGAGGCTGTTTTCCGTCCACCTCCATAATAGTATTTCTTAATGCCCGTTGAAGTGAAACCTGGAAGGCCTCCCTCCCCTCCTCCCTCCCTCCCTCCCTCCCACCCTCCTCCCTCCCACCCTCTCTTCGGGGCTGTTTACAACTGTTTAGCCGACCCCCTGCAGGTTTTCAGAGCCTCTGCCACGATACTTCCACTTCAACCGAAAGACAAACTGATGATATGAATTCGGTCGATTTGGCCGTGTGGAGAAATGCATTATTTGTGTACAACCCCATTGGATACAATAATAGTCATTGTCCCCCCCCCCCCCCCCCCCACACCCCAGTGCATGGTGTTTAATCCTCGGGTCCATTGAGAGCAGCTCTTAAGATTCTTGGCATACTCATTGCTACTCGTGGATTTAATCTACACCCCCCTCTCAGAATCAGTCAAGTGCACGGCTTAGCCAGATCAAATGAAAGAAAAAGGGCCAGAGTGAGCATTCCGAAGCACAGAAAGTCGAGAGAGAGAGAGAGAGAGAGAGAGAGAGTGGTTGTTACATAAGAACCTGCTCAGTGTCTGTCTGTTGGGTCTCCAGCATATGATAGAATGTAAAGGATGTTCTAAGGGTAATGGTGCCTTTAAATGCCCCCCCCCACCCCCCCCCCCCTCTCTCGCCGTGCAGATGGACCAGACTGAACTTCGAAGGCGTCGTCATATTTCATAAATAAATCAGTTTTATTTGTGGCATATAAAATTAAAATCATTTTTTTGTACAACTTATTTCCAGTATGACAACATAATATCCAAATAAAGTAGCTACATTTTTTTTCAGATAAATAATATTAATAACAATAATAATAATAATAATAATATTTAAAAAAAATAAACATTCATTCATCCTTTGACATGTTTTTTTCCCGCTTTGTCATTTTTTTCTCTTTTCTCTCCCCACGAAGGGGAAAGTGTTCAATAGCTGCCACAAAACATGAACAATAATAATAATGCCCACGTTATTCGGAAAAAGGAATGAAACCGGCACGCGGCGGCGCTCGCCGGACGAGTCCGGAAGGTTCCATCTCGCCCTCGAGATACGGGGATGGTCTGCTAATTGAAAGTTGCGTACGTGCATACACCTACATATACACACACAAGTCTACATACAGTCTGTCGTCATGTCGGAAGTTTAAAATAATGAAAAAAAGAATCCAAAATATACACAGTGAATTTGATAAAAAAAACATGAATGTACAAAATATTAATTACATCTTGCTCCATTAACGAAGCTACTTCTGATGCTCCGTTAATACGAAGCAGTTCTTAAGGGTCAGAATGCTGAGCACAGCAAACAGTGCACTTCATAAAAATAAAAAGTCCTCATGATGCAAGCCCACAATTCCTTGGGAATCTATAGTTACAACAAGAAGCTCGGTAGTTTTCTCTCTCTCTGATTGGTCGTCTTATTTACACCCCGCGCGGTCATCTGGACCGCCATTGGCTGCCAGGCGCCCGCCGGGCCTCTTAGCTCCTCCTCCTTCCTCCCGATTTAGTCTCTGAACTTGTGGATGTCGTTGGAGAGGCGGTAGAAGGGGTAGGAGGCCTCGTTGGCGTGGGGACAGTCGTAGGTGCACTTGCAGGACTCGATCACCATGACGCTCTTGTTGAAGGTCTCGCCGTCCTCGCAGCGGAACTTGACGCGGATGGTCCTGGTGTCGTGGGGTCCGCAGCACCGGCCGTCCACGCAGGCGCCGCAGTACTTGGCCCGGTACTTCTTGAGGCTGGAGCAGCCGGCGTACGAGAACTTCACCGGCTGACTGGACTTCTTGGTCCGGCTGCACTTCTTTCCTTTCTGCGGACGGACAACGACAAGGAGATGGAGATGAGTCACACGCGGTCACACACACACACACACACACACACACAGTGACGCATTTCCCGGAAGACGCTCGTTTTTTTGTCTTCTTCCCGCGTCGGCCTCGGAGCTCACCTTGAGACTGGAGTAAGGCGACTGGGTGCAGAGCCGCACTTCACAGATGCGCGTCTCCTTGACCAGCTTGCACTCGCTGTTGTTGTTGGTGACTCTGGTGGAGATGCCCGTGCCGCAGCTCTTGGAGCACTGGGACCAGGGCGTGGTTTGGACGATGCACTTCTGGTTGTCGAACATGCGGACTTCCGGCTGCGGTCTGAAGGCTGCGATTCGAGAGACACGAGCGCGTTAGGATCCGACGCGTTTGAGAGGATGTGTATATAATATATAGACGACGCACGTGTAAAAAAAAAAAAAAAAAACCTCTCCGGGTTAGAAGCAGCTTTCTTACCGGGTAGAGACTTCAGTCGTCCCTTCACGATGGCGATGAGCTCGTTCCTGTTGGTGAGGTCTTTATCCAACTCGTCAAACATCGTGTCTTTGCCGAAGGGCTTCTCCAGGATGTCGGTGTCTTTGCCGTCGTCGCACACCCAGTCTTCGCAGCACTGGCTGGCCACCTTGACCAGTCTGGGGTTGGAGCAGCCCAGGTTGGGCAGGGAGAGCTCCTGCGGGCACAGCGGCACGCAGCCCACCGCCCCGTCGATGCACGTGCACTGGTGTTTGCAGTTGGGCTGGAAGCTCTCTCCGTTCTGGTAGATCCTGCTGTTGTACTCGCACGGTCTGCCTTCTGACTTGGCTGCGAGAGGGGAGGGGGGGGGGGGGGGGACAAGAGGAAAGGAATGTTATTCTTTCCTTTGCTACTGCAGCAGAAATGTCTGCTTTAGACATCACGTGGCTGCCAGGTATGAGGATCCGTTAAAAAACTGTGAAATTCTTCAGGCTGCCTGAGGAGTCTCTCTCCCCCCCCCTCTCTCTCTCTCTCTCTCTCCACCCCCCACCCACTTCTCCACCCCACAGTGGGCTGTCTGTACTTTTGAGGTTTAGTCTAAGTGTTCCTTCTATTTGCATTCCACAGTGCTGAAATCCCCCTCCCTCCCTCCCCATATGCCTTAAGTTAAACCCTCTTTATTTGACCAACAAACAAAAAAAACAAGCAAAAGACATCCACTTCAGTGCTATTTTTTGATAAAAGGCATGCACATCTGGAAGCCGGGTGGTCTCTTTTGATATATATATTTATATATATACATACCTCGGCAGATGCCACGAGTAGTAGCGGCAGCGAAGCTGGCCCCGAAGTTGCACTCCAGCCCTTTGGTGTGGTCGCAGGGCTCCCTGAGGCTGCAGTCCTCGTTCAGCTGCCGGGCGCACACTTTGCAGCAGCCGCAGCCGTCCAGGACGACGCTGACGCCGGGCGCGCACTTGGGCATCTCCAGCGGACAGTCACACGCGGAGGGACAGGAGGAGGAGGAGGAGAGGACCTGTACAGCACAACAACCATACTGTTAAAAGTCTGACTATGTTAAGTCGTACCACACAGGATAAACCCCAAACTATTGGAAAACCCATGCGTAAATACTCCTATCGTTATGCGTAAATACTCCTCATGCGTAAATACTCCTCACGCGTAAATACTCCTAAAGTTACATCTTTCAGATTGAAATAGAGAAAAAAATAACTCACCAAATTGAAGCTTCCGAGGAAGGCTACGACAACAGTAAGCATCAGCATCTTGAATGTGTTTTTCTTTCTTCTTCTTCTTGTGCGTGTTTTCCAAGAGAGAATCCCCCGTTCCCAGCGGTATGAAAAGTTAGTCTCTCTTCAGGAGGAGTCCTGTTCGTGTATTCCCTCACGCAGTCGTCTCGGTTCGCCGGTAAAAGGATTCTTGGTGTTCGAGGCTCCCCTTTGTGTTTGTTAAAGAGTAGAGCTGGAGCTCTCGGTGAAGCGGTTGCAGTCTGCTGAGGTCCGCGGCCACCTCCTCACTTTTATACCGTAGTGGGAAGCTGACGTCGTTCCTGGGCTGCCTGCTGAACTGTTCCCAAACTATGCCAGGAATGTTTCTCGGCGCATTTTCCATCCAAGACCTATAAGCTCCACCCTGTCTAAACCCTTCTCTTTTTTCTCTTCTTCTTCTTCTTCTTTTTTTCTTTTTTCTCTCTCAAATGGATCCCCCCCCCCCCTGGATCCCATCTGAACACACTTTTCCGTCTCATACTTTTTTTCTTCTTCTTCTCTCCTCTTGTTTATCACCCCCCCCCTCTCTCTCTCTCCACCCTCCCTTTTCATTCTCTTCCTCCCGCTCGCTTCTCACATATATCAACCCGAGTTAAGAGGACTAAGAAGTGGCGTTATTTATTGTAACTTTTATTTCCTGTGATCTTTCTCTCTGTCTTTTTTTTTTTTTTTTGGTGTGCTTTATAGACGAAGTATGTGAAAGAGACAATCTGATATTGTTATAGCTTTCTGATTTCACTGCTTGCCCCTCACGGATTATGTACGTTTTAATACTTATGTTGCCTATTTTTAATAAGGATACTATAAAGTAATACACTGAACACGTGCCAAAAAGCAGGCTTACTACAGGTTACCACCCTCTTCGTTCAGTATAGGACATCCAACTTGTGTTCCAGTGATGCTTTTTGCTGATTAAAGCAATTTTGTTTATGGCATGTTGCAGTGGCCACGTTTAAAATAGCTTTAGGTTCGTCTCTGTGAGCAGAAAGGTGTGGGCAGAAATACGTTTCACAGTGTCTATTTCTGGCTTTCCAGTGCCTTTTATTCAGAGGAGCTGTTAAGCGTTTCCAGATGCGCGCTCAGAGCTCAGACGTAACAATATTGCCATATTTGGTATGGCAGTAGCCTACATTATTAACATATTTCTCTTCCCCCTTTGGCCAGTAGACCACAAAGCATTCCTGACAGCTAAGGCTTGTTAAATATGTTCTTCGCGCAGGGGGAAATTCCTTATGCATTCTATTTCTTAATGCACATTTTGGACTTTTTTTTCACGCAATGTGTCCATCACGGGGGGGGGGGGGGGGACCCCGTTGGAGGTAAAGTAATCCACATTTCCACCAGAGATGTTGTGGTGTTGGTAGTGGGGAGCGGTCTCTTTTTTTAACTTCTATTTTTTTAATCGTGTGTGTGTGTGAGAGGAGGGGGGGGGGGGCTCAATAAATCCCCTTCCACCGAATTTTTTCAGAATCATTCCGATTGATGAAAACTTTTTCCACACAAGATGGAAACGACGTGCGTAAAGACGCACGTCGCGTAACCATGAGTATTCCAAAGAGGACACGTCGCGCGAGGGCACGGTGTTTGTTTATCGGAGTGTGGTTTTTGACATGATGACGGCACTCTCGAGCCTCTCCGGTGAGTTTGGACAATTCTTTTCCTTTTTCACTTTCTTCGTTGAGACTCTCCGATAGTAACGAGCTTGTCTCTTTAAAAAAAAAAAAAAACGCATCATCGTCGTGCTCCCGTTATATGAATATGAGTCATAGCAGCTGAAATTGATTCTTACCAGATCCTATTCATTCAACTAAAAGTCCATTATTCCTTTATACTGATTTTTTTTCTCTCCCGCTGGTCGTTGCATATCCGATTTGGATTATTGACTCTTGGTTTCTCAACCAGGATGTGGGTAATATATTTATTCTTTAAATAACAAAACATGTCCAAATGTCATGTGCATAATATGATAGTCAACAAATCCATAGAGTCTACGTATGTATGTGAGCGTGTTTTCGCCTGGAGGTGTGCCTGTGTGTGCGCGCCTGTGTGTGCGCACAGCCTATTTGAGTCTGGGGGTGTGTCCGTGTGAGCACGTGCAATGCTCTGTTGTGTTCCTGTTTTCAAGCTGCATTATGCTAATGTGAACCCATTGCCTATGCTAATGTCAAATATCATATTTTTAAAGGAGCACTTGATTGATTCTACACAATCGACATTATGATTCACATTGTAAACATCAGTTTACTCAGCATGGCAGATACGACTCAACCCATGAAAACAGCTTGTGTACTATGGAGGGGAAAAAAACATAATTTCATCACCTCGTTTTGGGCTTGAAGATTAAATCAATATTTTTAACCGAGAGCCTGTATTACAAACTCACCATGGATTTTAAAATACGTTTAAATGGGAAATGGACTGTACTTGTATAGGGTTTTTCTAGTCACCCATTCACACCCATTCATACACTGATGTCAGGGACCACCATGCAAGGAACCACCTGCCCCATCAGGACTAACCAAGCTTTACCTCAACTAGCCACGAAGAGTCAGGATATCCTGGCGTTGAGTTTGAATCATTCTTGACATACAGTATATAACACGTCTCCTAACTTTGTGGATGTAAAAGATGCAAAATTGTTGGGATACCCCTTTTCAAATTCACTGACTTGTTTGGACAGCCGGTCTTATGTCATGTTATATTTAATTGTATTCTTCTGGTTGACCCCGAAGCCTCTCCAGTGTGTATGTGCATACTGCATGTGAGTCTACATGTGTGTGTTTCTGTGTGTGTGTGCATCCGCCTGTGTTCTACAGCGATAGGAAACTGTGTTGTCATTGTACGTCAGCAGAGAATAACACACTAATCTACATTCCTTAATTACCCACTCATTTCCGGAGATATTCCAAAAACTGGACATGTCTCCGTGATGTAATTGCCCTGGCATAATAGTTTCCACCAGGGCTGAATGTCGCTACCACATACACACATACTACAACTACAGCCCCCCCCAAACAATAAATTACAGATATGATCATTGGATTATGCTCACAGCTCTGTAGCATGGCTATCTGAGCAGCTCAAAAACAAGCCAGCTGGGATGCTTAAATTGAGAGATTTAGAGATTGAGAGATTATTGTGTGTTTTGTTGTGGCTCAATGTAATGGAAACTCATTGTCAGATCCCACTCTGGAGAACACACAGTTGAAGGGACGGCAGGCCTTGGAATCGGTTGTCATGGAGTCAGAAACAAGCGGCCCTCAGCCTTCCCATTAATGTCGTATATTCAAGATAAATGTCATAACTGGTATGCAGTGTTTTCCAGCAACACTTCCGTTCTCTGTCAGCTCATGGAGCAGCAGGAAGTCTGCTGAGTTATGGATTGCTCTTGTGTGAACAGGAACAGAGATGAGGGATTAAAGTACCACACAAGTTCCTCAGAAATACAGATCTTATAAGACAGAACTTTGTAATCACATATGAACATGAATTTTATTGAATTTATTTCAGTAACCTTTGCTGGTTGTGGAAACGGAAAAAGGCTCAGTTTGATTGACGCGTTTGGCCATTTGTCTTTTTATATTTTGACATCATCAAATGTAAAAGGCATTGTTTCAGGAGAGCTATTTCATATTATTTCATAACATGCCACTTCCAATAAAGACATTATTTCTTGTCGAAGCAAATGTATTTGTGTGTTGGCAAAAAAACTTAAAAAATGTCATCCTCATTTCCCAGACTTGATGACTTTGAAGGATAGTGCCTTTCCAGTGGTCCAGCTACTCAAAAGAGTTTACCCCAATCATACACACATTCAAACAAGGATGGCTGCCATACAAGGTGCCAGATTGTTCAGGGTGTCATCCTCGCACCCTGAGGACACCGCCTTCCGGAGCAATTTGGGATCCAGTCTCTTTTTCCCTAGGACACATCAACAAGTGAACTGGGGGTCAAACTACTCACCTTCTTATTGGTGGATGACCTTTTCTACCTCCGGATCAATGCTCGCTCAAAACACTCAATGCAGTGATCTGTTAATTTAGTGTAAATGGTCATGAGTGTATAACTCCGGCGTCACATTCCAGATGCTTTGTTGACAGTTCTTTAATCTTGAGAAAATCTATCATTGAGCTTCAACAGTGGAGGAAAAGGGCACAAAAGGTGTTGAAGCTAACTCTGTAGCAGACTGGGTCTGTATCACATAGCCAAAGTGTCTTTTTATATATGATGTGAGGCAGCAAAGGAAGATAGCATGGTCATCGTAATGAAACGGGGTCAGTTAACGTTCACATACCAATCCCACAAGGCGCTGTCCAAATATGACACTAAAGGAAGTTCCTTTTTGTCATAAATGTAATCACCAGCTATGATTCTCTGGAAAGGAACACTTTTGACATTTCTGTCTAAATAAATCAAAGTAAAGACAAGTGCAAGGGGGACATTCTTTAAGGTGAGTCCTGTGTAAATACAAAAAGGATAAGAATGGAGATATTTCATGTTTTCTCTCTGTTAACAAATCTAAAAAGACTAAATAAACAATGTGCTAAAACAGAAGTAAAGAGTGCATTTTTTCAGATGCAGAGTTGTACACCTTTGGTGGACTAGTGAGTCTTCACAGCAGCAGGGATGTTAGCTTTTATATTTATATAAGAGCCTATAGATCTATAGATAGATATAGTACCATCCTGCATACCTGTAAAGCTATTTCCTGTTATGTTTGTGATTTCATGACAAGACATTTTCCCAAATGCCTTTTGAAAGCTCCAATGCCATTTTGATATATCTTTCACTAAATTTTGGGCATTAGTTAATGTAAATAGATAGTTTGAACAATAGTTTGTGGTTACAAATGTATCTGCATCCTTTTCCCAAACTGAGAGACTCTTCAAAAGCATGTAATCCATATTTTCTAGCTCAAAAACATTTCTAATTGGATCCAATTGAAGCTTTCGAAAAGCTTAAAAACAAACATACAGCCATTTCCATCTAGTAACATCATTAAAATGAGAATAATTGTATATCGTATTTATTTTCTGTGGTGATAAGATCCTAAATCTGCCTGACGGCTTCAAGTGAAATATACTCTGTGCACCTGGTGTAATCATGCTTGTCTCTGTGACGTCTGGGTTCTCATCACGAGTCCAATCATACCGGGCAAATAAGAGGTGCTGCTTTTTGGTGCCGCTTCATCCGCAGCTGGAGGATCATGTCTGCTTCCACTCATTTATTTTATAGCTACACACTGTACCAGCCAGCTGTGCCTGAAGTATGAGGGCTTTCCTTGATCTAAAGTTACCCAAATTCCTCAGCATGGAGCGAGAGAAGAGAAAGAGAGGATCTTTTATTGGGCCACGTCCATCCGAGAAGTCTGGGTGGGGGGCAGGTGTTAGTTTTGGGAGGGTGGTGGTGGTTGGTGATCCTGGCTGGAGTGGAAAAAGGAATGTGGGGCTCCTGGAATGTTTAGAGCAGTCTGGGGTAATTGAGTGAATTTGGAAGGAGAAAAGACAAAGCGAGGTCCCGCTGGTGGAAGAATGTGCTTCTGGGACGTCTGAAGAAACATTCCATCCATTCAGGCAGTTTCACCGGGCCCAGAGCCTTCCATAGATGGCACCATAGGGAATATAAGATCCCTCTCATCCTCCTCACACACACACACGTACACACACATACACACGTGCACACACTGCTCCTACTTTCACACACTCCTTTCCCGATACGCTTCTCACACTGCAGGACAAGCAGAGATCCTCCTTTTTGTATATTTATATATTTATACATGATTTTCCATTGGTGTTCGTCTACATTATTTCAAAAAGTCTGACAAGAGTGAAGGACTTACATATGTAAAAAAAAGAGATGCACTCTTCCAGTCTTTCTTTTGCAATATTTATTATTTTTAACAGTTGAAATATATGTTTACAAAGCATGGGAATCATATCTTAGTGTCTTTGTGTCCTTTATGTGATAACATCCTTGTTGTTTGTTGTGAAGGTCATGTATTTTCCCCTAGTTTTATTTTTGGATACAGTTTTACCATATTAAACATTGGAATAGAAAACAGGTCGACTATGCTACATAACATAGTAACAAAGAGGTAACCCTAATGTTGATGCAAAAGTTTTCATATTCTTTATATCAAACTAAAATCGTAGCATATTTTGTACATTGTACTATTCTACGGCAGATTTTCTGAAGTTATAGAAATTGGTTCAAATACATGGTTTATAACCACTATTGATTCTAGGGCGGCTAAATTATATATATACATATATATATATGTATATATATAATTAATAGATTTTCAATTATTGTGTGCATGTGCACTTGGTACAAATTGATATTTCCCTGCTCGAGCTTATTACATCACGTTGACTCGTCGATAATGTTGTGTGTTTGTTTTCATGTGAACCCTGGCTGCAAAACAAATGTCGCAAAGTGAGATATTGACTTGATTTAATGGATGAAAACAATGCTAATCACAATTTGCAGGAAGTATCCAGTCTTCAATGAGCTTGTTTTGTCAAACCAGTTATCCAAAATGTTAACATTTCCAGTTTATTGTTCCACAAGACAAAGAAAAGCAGCAAATCATCAAAACAGAGAATATAGAACACGTTTTTTGTTTTGCACTTTAGCTTGAAGAAAAAGAAAAAAAAGAATTAAAAATATATGAATTGCCTCTTGATTGACTCATTGATAAATGGACATATAATTTCAGGTTTAATGTATTCCATATATGGCTAAACAAGCAAGCATCACATTGCATAGATTAAGATTAAACGACTGCAAGAGGTCCATGTAAACCATGCAGGGGTGCAGAGACCCACTCAGTCGGTGTGTGAAATGCACTGAGCCCTACGCGCGGTGTGTTCAATGACTGTCTGTCACTTTCGCAAAGGGCTGACAGGCTCCTCGGCTTCACGTGATGGTCGGTGCGCGTCACCGGCGCGCTGTCCCTCGCCTGGAGACTGGAGCAGGGGCAGACTGACAGTGTGTATAGCAGGCTACTGTAAATAAAGAAGTACAAACCCAACAAAACTAGCGGGGAATAATAATAAAAAACGAGGGCGGCATCCGGTTATCTGCTAGCAGTTCCTCTCATTCACTCGCCGGGTTTTCTGTTTTTTCAGTAGCCTATAAATTTTGTTTTTTTGTTTTTTCCTCCCAGATTTTGAACGTACCAATTAAAGGAAAAGCGAAGAAAACATGGCGGGTTTAATGTCAGGCTTTGGTCATTACACCCACGCCGTCGTCCGGGGAATCCCCGCGTCCCTGGCCAAAGAAGCGCTCCGGAGCAGCCAGGCGGAGGTGGACCTGGCCGAGGCGCGGAGGGAGCATGCGGCGTACGTCGAGGTGCTGGGGACGAGGCTCGGGCTGGAGGTGGTGGAGCTCCCCGCGGACGAGTCTCTCCCGGACTGCGTGTTCGTGGAGGACGTGGCGGTGGTGTGCGGTGACACGGCGCTCGTCACCAGACCCGGCGCGGAGAGCCGGAGGAGAGAGGTAAGGGGGGTGGGGTGGGAAGTGGCGGCATGTTCTTCGGTATGATTCATGTTTTTTTGACACACACATACACACACACTGCAGTGTGGTGAAAGTGAAGTGCAATGATGGGGGCAAAAGTGAGCACACAACAACAACACACAAAAAAAACAACAAAACAATAACAACAGTGTGTGTGTGTGTGGTGTGTGTGTGTGTGTGTGTGTGTGTGTAGCTGGGTGGGGTGTATGGGGTCCCTGGGGTCCTGGGTGAGGTCGAGTCGGACTGCCTGATGAAGAAAAAAAAAGAATCTCGTTCTTCTCTCTCTGTTCTGACGTTGGGCGCTCGCCTGCCTGCCGCAGCAGCTGAAGTCTGTTGTTGGGTGGGTGGGGGATCCTTCATGATCCTGCCGGCTCTTCTTCTGCACCTCCCTACTGCTCCTGGGTGCAGGGGGGGGGGGAGTTCAAGTGTGCGCGCCGCACGCACGCACTACTCTCAGAGCCTTCTTCCCCTCCCCTGAGCGGAGAAGCCAAAACCAGGCTGTGGCTGTGTCAGGACGACTCTCTACCAGCTCCAGAGTAGAAGGACTGAAGGATCCTCTGGGAAACTTTAAATTTCCTCAGCTGCCTGAGGTGGTAGAGGCGCTGCCTTGCCTTTCTCACCAGAGTGTCTGTGTTTGTTGACCATGTCAGATCCTCGGTGATGTGGATTTCAATTCAACTGAATAAATAAAAAAAAGAAGAACAAAAAGTGTTGATGTGTCACTCATGCAATTACATATTCTGCAGAGGTGCAGGTCATAGTGATGCACATGAAGGTGGCTGGTTGATATATGTGCCGGTTTAACATATGGGTTTCTTGGAAAAGCAAGATTTCCCCCCTCCAAGTCAGTTCATAATGAACTCAGATTTAAAATCTGCTAAATCAAAGCTTCTGCAAAAAAAAACGTGTGACATTTAAGTTTTGGGAAGGTGTATCCTGCAGGAGGCCGACATCTCTGAAAGCTGCACCATACCAAGATCACATGTTAACCATATTATGCAACAGCATATACAAAGAGATATGTTGAATGGGTTCACATGTTCACCATATTATGCAACAGCATATACAAAGAGATATGTTGAATGGGTTCACATGTTCACCATATTATGCAACAATATACAAAGAGATATGTTGAATGGGTTCACATGTTAACCATATTATGCAACAATATACAAAGAGATATGTTGAATGGGTTCACATGTTCACCATATTATGCAACAGCATATACAAAGAGATATGTTGAATGGGTTCACATGTTAACCATATTATGCAACAGCATATACAAAGAGATATGTTGAATGGGTTCACATGTTCACCATATTATGCAACAATATACAAAGAGATATGTTGAGTGCGCTCACATGTTAACCATATTATGCAACAGTATACAAAGAAATATGTTGATTGGGCTTAAGGCAACGTCCATTTGAATGACGTGGCTATGTACAGATATACATATACAGAGTAGCATGTGCTTATCCTGTACTGTAATTTTCCTTATTGAGGCGACCTTTGGAAAAATATAGATTTTTCTTTGCATGTTTACATGATACACTTTTCTGGTGGTTGTCAATAATATTCATGGGATGTGTTCAATGTAGCCAAGAAGGTCTCACTTCATAATTCGCATGGTAATATGGCTCTTTAAGACCATGACTGAGAAAATAAAATAAAATAGATAGATATTTTCGGAACTGAGAGGTTTTTTGACCGCTGAAATGAACAAATCAAGACAGTTGCCAGTGCACATGCTGCCCGGTGAGGGGTATGGCTGCAATGTTGGGGAGCCGTGTGTGTAAATGGCAATGGTTGAAACAGGGGCACGGCTCCCTGTCATTTCACATCAGAGTCACTTTGTGTGGTGCTAATGGTCCCCGGCCTCACTGGAGGCAGGGCGACTGATTCAAGAGCTCCGTACTGTCAGCCACCACATTTCATGTATTCTGAACGAGGTACAAGACGGGCATTTGCATGCACATGTGTACACGCCATCAGCACTCTGCCAAAAACCCGTACTCGCATTGAAATTGAGCTTTTTAAAAATATCATATTTCATGACGAGATAGCATTGATTTGGTTTCTGGCCCCTGTTCTGTCCATTACATTACATTACATGTCATTTAGCAGACGCTTTTATCCAAAGCGACTTACAATAAGTGCATCAACCTAGAGTACAAACTAAGAACAACAAGAATACAGAAAGTAACATTTCCTCAACATAGTCGAACTACAAAAGTACCATAATAAGAGCTATTTTAGTGCCACTGAAGTGCTCATCTGTGTTTTAATCCAGATATAGTCGGAAAAGATGTGTTTTTAGTCCTTGAGAGGAGCCAGCTGTGATGGATACACAACAGTGAGTGTCATGTATAAGAGCATTTACAATTTACCAAGAAAGAAATCACAGATTCTAATGAATTTTAAGTTATTTAGTTGAATTCGATACCTTTGTCCATAATAACATGAAAATATGTAAAGATGAATTCTAATCTTGTTGTGTGAGTTAACATGCTGACCTGCTGGATGCACTGTGATACATCTACAACATTACATGTTCACATAAAAGTGAGCATCTAAGCTTTTATTACACAAATTGACTATGATTCCCATGTTTATAATACATCGTAAACATATGGATTTTGTGTTATAATCTGGCTAAGTATGGACACAAAGCACATAAAGCTTGACTTACAGCACACACAGAGAGAGTGTGACTTTATTATCTTATTCTTCTAATATTTTAGCTTTTTTTGTTTGTATGCAAAGTAGAACGATGTAGTGTCACGACACTTGTGGCGTTGCCCGTAACACACAATATAATGCATCATATGCAGATAATAAATAGCATCACAGTCATCATATCTTTTCCAATCTCAGAGGATTTTCCTGGTAATGCGGGAGCTACAAGCTGTATCAATCCAAACGTTGTCAGAATCACCAAACTGCACAATCACCTCGGGTGTTATTGGCTTTTGTAACATTTCTCAGAGTCAAAAAAGTGTCCTTCAAAATTCTTTACACAGCCTGCTGTTACAACATGGTAGCTGATAAGGAGCTGCTCTCTGTAAAGGTGCGTTCACACCAAAAGCGAAACTATTTTTAGCGTCGCCCAAAACGCGTGAGTTTACTCGCTCGACCGTTCGCCGTGTTCTCGCCATAAGCGTCGAGACGCTCCTCGAGGGGCGGGGCTTATCTCCGTGTCTCGTCTCCGTAAAGACCGTTATCATTTCCTTCATCCACCACGGAATAACTAACCACTAGTTCTGCTTTATACTTGTTGTGGACATCCCACACACTAACGCCCTCGTGTTTGGGTTCATGACATTAATATATATATATACACTACCGTTCAAAAGTTTGGGGTCATCCAGACAATTTCGTGTCTTCCATGAAAACTCACTTTTATTTATCAAATGAATTGAAAATTGAACAGAAAATATAGTCAAGACATTGACAAGGTTAGAAATAATGATTAATATTTGAAGTATTAATTTTGTTCTTCAAACTTCAAGCTCAAAGGAAGGCCAGTTGTATAGCTTATATCACCAGCATAACTGTTTTCAGCTGTGCTAACATAATTGCACAAGGGTTTTCTAATCAGATATTAGTCTTCTAAGGCGATTATCAAACACAATGTACCATTAGAACACTGGAGTGATCGTTGATGGAAATGGGCCTCTATACACCTATGGAGATATTTCATTAGAAACCAGACGTTTCCACCTAGAATAGTCATTTACCACATTAACAATGTAGAGAGTGTATTTTTGATTAATGTTATCTTTATTGAAAAAACAGTGATTTTCTTTGAAAAATAAAGACATTTCTAAGTGACCCCAAACTTTTGAACGGTAATGTATATATATATTTATACATGACGTCACCCGTAGGCTCACTCAGCTCGGTCACTTTCACCGATGAAGTTACTGTTACGTCTGAAAGACTTCCGCTTCCAGCTACGAGAGCGGAACTCGAGAGCTCATTGGCCCGAGTTGCGAGATGACCGCCTCAAAGTTGAAATATTTCAACTCGGGGCGAAAATTGCGCCGCTGAATATGCGCCGCTGTAAACGCGTCGCCCACATCGCAATGCCCCAAACGCGCCCAAATATCGCGTCTATCGCAGCCACACGCATTTGTACGTTGACTTTTCATGGGATTTGGTCGCGCGAAAAAATAGTTTCGCTTTTGGTGTGAACGCACCTTAAGACAGGAGCATGTCTGTCACACTACCTGTGTGTGTAAAATGTATGAAATAACGCTAAAATGCTTATGCTTTGCTAACGTAATTCTGAGTTTTAAATCGGTGGGTATACGCCTGCACTTGTAATTATCCATCAAAAAACAGATGGTGCTGTAATTAATTAGGTATGTCTCTTTTGACCTGAGAAATTATGGAAAATTAGAAAATGGCAGATTTTTGTCTTTTTTTGGAATAAATCCTTTTGCTTTTGGAGGTGAACTACAATTGTGTGAGCAGTTGCTTCCTGTAAACTGTTTCCTTCCTGTGTTCAGTGACAAGTGTAGCACAATGTTTGAAGGATCCACCTATAACTCTTGAGAAACACACAACATCTTTATGCTGTGCCACTAAGTTCACTTTTAGAGAATCGACACACACCCTGGGTGACTTCTGGACGACTCTGCCTTTGAACATACAACGTATTGATGTTGCATTAATGTTGAGCGCCTATCGGGATTAGCATGTTTGGACTGGGCCTTGTTTATGTCCTCTGCTTCATTTCACATATTTTCAGCCTTCTCAGTTTTCCATTTGTTTCTGCCAATTGATTGGCGAGATGTACGAGGCAAGATTCAGTTGCAGTGAGAAAACCCCCCAAAAAATGCTTATTACTGCTTGTGTGACGAGGTGAAACCTCTCATTTGATGGGCATGTGTAAACTTCCTACTGGTGAGCACTCAAAAAGCCTTATGGTCTTTTCAGAGGTTTCATTTCTTACAAATTCATGGATACAATTATTTTGATTATCATATTATAAGGCATGCAACAGAGTGAGAAGCAATCGCAAACCACACATACGCACCACCCGTGACACTCGTCATTAACGGCACCGGTTAGTCGACTTCTGGGAGTCGATTTTGGAGTCAAGCGAGTTATTCTCTAATCTAATTTCAATTCGGGTCACTTCATCATTAGCCAGGAGAGTTTTATGGGCTGCCATATAAAAACATGGACTTGGTCCAGGGGGAAAAGTCTCTTAACTCGTGCATCTCTTTGGATCAGATACTGTGGAGCTCGGTTGCACAGTGCAGCAGGCGTTTGTGGGGTGATTCATATTTAAGTTGGGGAAGAACCACTTGTTATTGTTTATCAATTTAGTCTGTTATAGATGATTTTTATTCGCCTCATCCATCCTGTCTGCTGTGAGTTAATCGCCTTGCAGGAAAGATGAACTGGTTTCGCACAATTTGATCTTGTTCACCTTCTTTTAAAAGGCCTGTCATCACTTTTTTATAATTGACTGTTCAACTCCATATGCGATGTGGAACGGAACACACTTCTTAAAGGTTGCAGCATGCTTCTCATCCATTAGGCTGCGGCTTAAAAGCTTTACGGTCGGGAGAAATGCTTCTCGAAATGGACCGCATGACTTTGCGCTGCGGACTGCGGCATTGTCTGAAAACACTCAAACAAAAAGACAAAAGTTAATTATTTTGTATACAGCTTACTTATGTAGAGCTGCAGATTGTAAAGTGACCTTCATGCTAATTGTGAACCTATTTAGGAATTGTAATTGAAAGGTATAAGTAAACATGCTGTTGTTATTTATACCAAATCATTTTCTGAAAGGGTATTTTTTCAACTTGGACCCTATTTGCCCATGTTTTTTATAACAATACTACTAATGTATCCTTTATTAATCCCAGAGTGGGGAAATAATTAAGGAGCAGTGGGCTGATGTGAAGTGCCCGGGGAGCAACTAAGGGATTCAGTGCCTTGCTCAAGGACACTTCGACCTGCAAACTATGGGGAGAACGGGGGGACAACCACTCTTCCCATGAGCTGGGAAAACAATTTTTGAAACTAGTCCAGTATTGAGAGATAAAGCTGCAGCTGGCAGCGGCAACACGAGCTACAAGGGCAAGTGAGCAGCAACGATGTAACGCGACGTTCTCTAAAACGGCTTGTTTTTGCTATTTACCGTCTCGGATTGTTATTAAGTGTCTGATGACATTATGAATGAGCCATACAAAAGAATGAAGTGTTTTTCCTTATCTTTTGCTCAGTCTGTTTGGTGTCTCGTCCAAGTCTCCTTGACTGTTTCCATAATGTCACACACACTTAATCACCAATCGGAGCCCATCAGTGGCAAAAACAAGTATTTTTAGTGGGCGTAAATTTCCTCAATATTATTCCATTAAAGCCGGTGAGCAGCTGTTTGTCTGCCGCACTCTCCTTCAATATGAAACCACATTTTTTAGAAACGCATTCGGAAACGAGGCCCAGGTCGAAAAAATACCAACAAAACATAAACTTTTCAGTCAAACTTTTTCAGAATTGGGATGAATACTATTTACTCAAAGCCACCGAGAACGCATTTCTCAAATATTTTAGAAAGTGTTGTCAGTTAGACACAAACGCATTCGGAAACGAGGCCCAGGTCGAAAAAATGCCAACAAAACAAAAATTTTAAGTCAAACTTTTTCAGAATTGGGATGAATACTATTTACTCAAAGCCACCGAGAACGCATTTCTCAAATATTATTATGCGCTTTTCATGGATTTCATGGCCCCCCATCGGCCAGAGCTTAGTTATGTTTTTAATATTAAAACACTTGATATCTATTTAGAGTTTTCAGACTTATAATAAACATTAGTCTATAGCTTGTGTGACAAAAGGTATTGGTTCCTTTTGCTTTAAGACTCAGTTCACTGACAGCTCGGCCACAAGAGACAGTCTTACTGGGATCGTTTCTACATGCACAGTATGGCTGACTTTAGAATATTTCCCATTGCCTGCTCACAATATTTGAGTTTTTCTCTCAGACCTCATGACCATAACTCTACGTTGTTTGCAGAGAGGCACGTGTTACCTAACTGTCCTTCCTGTTACTTTCAGTTTATACATCTCTTATCTTTTAACTCAAAGAAGAATGATTAAATCAGCCTGGGAATAATCCATTTTTTCAAATGTCCCGAGGTGTCTTATGTTTGGAAGGAAGGAAGTGAGTGCACTGCAGATTTAGTGAGGATAAGTTCCCAGGGGATATTAATGTTTAGTATCACCACTGCTCTCTGTAGATGCTCTGATGCAAGTTTTAAACTGTTGGCATTCCTTGAGCCAATCAAAACGTGCATGTTTTTGCTTTCTTACATACTTTATTGTTAGTTTTTTTCAGCACCATGTACAGCCCTTTTTATGTGCGAGAGGGTAAAAGGTTATTGCACAGCTAACAGAAACGGAATGAGTTTAAGGTGCAACTGTATTGCAGTTCAACCTGAACTTAAGGGCCAGTTACCGGAGTTGGTATGTGCAGTTTGCCCCCATGTTACATCATTGTTATGTGGTTAATGTATGGAAAGCCAGTGAGGGTCAATGTCCGAATCCTGATTCCTGTCCCTGTTCTTGGCAGAGACATGATTCTTAGAAAATAAGAAAGGTCGCACAATGATTTTTCTCAAATAATTATCATTGATTAGATTGTTTATAGTACATATTAAGCATTTTTCTGGTCAAAAAAACCCAGTTACAGATCTGCTTTAGCTTTTCCTGAGCCACAAACGAACATTCTCACTGAACAAAGTGTTGGACATAAGTGGCCAACAATTTGTTTTCTCCACAGGAAATCTGGGTTCACTCACTGTGACAGATTGAAGAGTTGAGCTGATCCCAGTTGATCAGCTCCTCCTCGCCATTCAGACCAGACACTTAAAGGACCAGTCACCTAGACCCCCAACTCCTTTATCTATTGAAGCAGATTTCAAAGTTACATTTATATTCAAAAAAATATTTATTATTTTTGAGAAATGTCTGTATGTGTGTCTTCACCAGCTAAAGCCACACAACAAATCTTCTTGTGCTTGATTTTCCACGACATGGTGGTCAGTGTGGGCTTAAAAAGTGAAGCTTCATTTCGTGCCAAAAATAGTTCCACAATGTCAGTGCACCGCCTATAATCTGCATGAACACAACTTTCTCTGTGCCTGCATGTTAATGGAGCCCCAAAACTCAGATGACCTCTGGAGATGCAGAAGTTGTGACAGTCTCCTTCAACAAAAGTGGTTTAAGATTTTTCATTACATTATGATTGTTTTGGTTATTGCTGTCAAAGCAGGTACAACATTTTAAGGAAAGGTTACTCAAATATTGCTCTACATAAATGGTTCAAGACTACAATTTTCCATGCTGAAAGGATTTTCTGAAAGTGTTTTTGAAATTGGTTTTGGTGTTTGAAAAAGTACCGCAATTATTTGCTGCACAGTTTTTGCAGCATTTAGGATCAAAAAAATAAAGTCGACTCTCAATCCAGCAGCCGTGGCAAGTAGTGATTTAGCTGAACTCAGATAAACTGCCTCGTATCATTCCAGCCGTCTCCCAGTAGCTGCAGTTGGGTGACTTTTTCTTGACTTTGGGTTGTGCTGCAGTCTTGACAGACACACTTAATTGCCTGGAAAAAAGAAAATCCTCTCTGATCCTCCACTCTCACATTTTACTTCAACTGTTTTTTACTGAAGCAAAAAAGACCAGAGTTCAGAACCGGGAAGTGAAGCGTGATCTAGCTTCATCAACCAAATGGACGGTTTAAATCCACCTTTCACTGGTGCTTCTCAGACACTGAGAAATTCAAGCGTAGCCATTATGTATTTTTCAAAGTGCCGGTCGATACGTACTGTATCTTTTTAATAATAGTGCACTGCTGTAGAAGCGGTGACTGTAAGCTAATGTCAGTGAGCTTGGAAAAATAATGGTCATTAAAAAGTGCTCGAAAATCTGTCGGAACAAGTGCAAAAAGGTTCATGTGTCAATTTTATGTCTGGAGACAGGATGGAAAATGTTGCTTCAGACACAATATTTGGGTCATGTTTTTACAGACGTAATATTTAGGTTCCGTCTTGGCGGTTTATACGTCCGTGCGGGCCCCTTTTTCTCTGGTCAGGCCTCATGAAGCTGCCCCCAAACACACACCAGAAGGCACAGAAGCCCTGTTTTGACTAGACGGCCTCGTCGTCTTCCTCCTGGCTCTTATATGGCTTCCCCCGAACGGAACCGACCTGGTTTCCTTCAGGGCGTGTGAACGTGGGAGGAGGGGGAGGGTGAGACACCTGGAACCCGCCGGTAGCGTGTGGGGCCGAGGTCAACGGGCTTTCCCTAACCTGCCCGTCACATTCCTTCCCCGTTTAAACTGCCTTTCCCTCCTCTCGCTGTTTGGCTGTCTGACTCCTCGGAGTCTGGCAGGTTTCGTTTTGTAACATCGCGGTGCTGCTTCCTCTCTCACATCCTCCCCGTCTTTCATTCATTTATTTTCTTCTTTTTCTCAAAGGATATCGAATCGCAACGTCTTCCAAGGTCTCGTCGCTCTGGTTAAGCTGATTGCATTTACATTTAACAACCTTAAATTCAGGGGATCACTGTTGCCACAAATCAACCGCTCAACATAGTCGATGGTCTGCCAAGTGGGAAAAAAGTAGTTTGGCTGAGCAATGTAGGTTAGCTCGCCTTCAATACAGGAAGAAAACATTTCATTTCCAGTCATATTATACCGGCGATAGTAAATTACTGTGCGGCTGAGATTTCTTTTGTTGGCATGGAAATGTACTCGCATTGATACCACATTGAGAATCAGCCGATTTTGCATTCCACTATAAACAGTTCGGCAGTAAGCCGAACATATTAAACCGAGCTTCTCATACCGAGTCCGAGGGTACCTTTTGCTATCACCCCGTTTACAGATAAGAGATAAGATAAGATATATACTTTATTAGTCCCCAAGGGGAAATTAGTTCTCTGCATTTAACCCATCCTTAGTTATTAACCCTTGTGTTGCCTTAGGGTCATTTTGACCCGAATAAATATTACACCCTCCCCCCGCCTTTGGGTCATTTTGACCCGATTCAATGTTTCACCCTCCTGTTACCTTTATATTTACAAACATATTTTACCCTTTGGGTTCAATTTGACGCCAGCAATTAAAACCTCCAGAAAATTATTAGAATTAATATTGTTTTCCAAGTTTAAGTGTGAGGCATTTTATGTTTGTTTGTTGACGACCGAAAGAACACCGACATTAAACATTGAATGGGGTCAAATTAATCCTAAAGCGGGGGGAGGGTGTAATATTGATTCGGGTCAAAATGACCCTAAGGCAACACAAGGGTTAAGGAGCAGTGGGCTGCAGTGATGCGCCCGGGAAGCAACTGGGGGTTCAGTGCCTTGCTCAAGGACACTTCGACTTGCAACTAATGGGGAGAGCGGGGATCGAACCGACAACCTTGGGGTTGCAGGACGACCCGCTTACCCCACTGAGCTACAGCTGCCCCAAAAGACCTAGACCTAAGATTAACTAACGCTTAAAATAATGTTTTCTCATCATCACGATGTGTTCTGTATGAGTTGATCAACACGTTTTTTTACTTTGCCTCTGGTGTGTGCTAGGAAGTCTTTCTTTTTTTTTTGAGATATATATATAGTCTCAAAAAAGTGTATATTTTATTACATTGTTTTATATATATATATTGTCATGATGTATATTCTATTACATTGTTTTATATATATATTGTTAATACTTTCTTCTTTTTTGTGTGTGGATATTGTATAGTTTATTCTCATTCTTATTCTTTTTTTTAGTCTGCTACTGCTGTCGGGTGTTTTGCACATAAGAATTTCACGAACCGATTATACTTGTATAAAAGGGGATGTGACAATAAAAAACTTGAAACTTGAAACTTGAAACTTGAAACAAGTAGATCGTAGAGCCCTCCCCCCACCCTGCTGTCACTTTACACCTGCTGCTCCCTTTTTTCCCTTGGGTTTACCCACGGCAACCCCGCCAACCCCGCCAACCCCGGCGCGGTGCAACAGCCTGCTAGACAGCTGCAGCATCGCCTCGTGAACAGGAACTCCTCTCGGCCTCGAAGGATGACCGGGTCACGCTCAGCCGTCACCGTGGGTGTGTGTGAATGTCTGGTTTGGTATGCGAGACGGAGCGGATGGAAGACACAGGAAGTGGGCCGGGCACGGTGGTGTTGAGCAAAGTCACGCTGAGGTCAGAAAGGGCGCAGCGTAAACAAAACCCCCTGGTGTGAGAGTTTTGGGATAAAAGTCTAAACATTTTGGGTTAAATGTCTCATAAAATGTTGTGATATTATTCATTTTTTCATTTAGACATGGTAGGTTTTGGGGAGACGTGGCTCCCAGAGGCACTTTTCATTTGTATAAATGCAATTGTGGTCACAAATATATATTTAAATACTATCCACAAATTGCTTTGCAATTGGTTGTTCGTAAGAATTTACCAGGGATGTTTCTATTTGAATCAACCAATGGGCACCCTTCGTTCAGGGTCATGTTTTACCCCTGGAATGATTGTCTTCAGTCTTGAGCAGAAACTACCGATTCACATATTAGTTATTGTTGTTTGAAGGGGCGGCCTCTTTGACCTGATTGCTGCGTTGTATAACCCCTTAGCAACAGACCATTCATAGCTCCATCTTAAGCACATATTAAAAGAGTGAAAACAGCTCTCAAATACGACGTTGTTGTTCATTTCTCATTGGTTGCCGGTTTCGAGCGTGTTGACTATCCTCATGGTGTTGCTGTTTGAAGGCAGATTTTATTATTATAAGATATACAGAGAGCTCAGTGGATGCAGGAGGAGTGCATATGTACTTTAGTAGTGGCTCAAACATACTTCACTGTTGATACGATGATTGCTTCTGCCGCAATGTGCTTCACTTTGTAAACATGACCAGAGGCCCATCAAGACTAATTGAGATATATCCCATCACACACTCTGATAACCTCTCTCTCTCTACTTGTCTCACTTCTCTCCCTGTCACTCTTTGACTTCTCAGACTCACTCCCTCCCTTTTCGTGCTCACTCTTAACAGCAGACAACCCCCCCCCCCCCCCCGAAAGATACAAACTGTCAACATTAACTTCATTGATTGCTGGAGACGGCAGAGCCACAAACGAATCTCCTGGATCTCGCAGGCCAGAACCATCCGTCTCTTCTGTCAGTCCAGTAGACGGTTTGCGGTTAAATGCCCAGTTTTTTTTCTTCTTTTTTTCCTGCTGTCACTGAGCAACCGCAATCTTTAACATCTGTCATTTTATTCTCAAGGCCTGTTGATGTGATTTGGCTGCAGGATCTGACCCACTGTCCAGTGACGAGGCCAACATGATGATGTCAGGCGGGTATAATGTTTTAACATGTTCACCATCTGAGCTTAGTGGGCTAGCATGCTAATTAGCGTTCACCACAAAGTACAGCTGCTGGCAGACGGGAATGTCATTTAGTTCTGCAGGTATTTAGTCGCCCAAGTATTGGATCAAATTGAATTATCTTTCGTTGAGATCTTTCATTCGGGGTCAGAGTGGTCGATGAACCAAAGATGCCTTTCAAGCAAGAGCTAAAACATGTCAAACATACACCGTGTACAGCAGAGCTATTCAATTACAAATTGGGGCAGGCTTTTACAATAAACATAAAAAACAGATTAGTACTTCAGTGACAGTTGAATGGCACTTACTTATGGCATTTTTGGAGTTTGGCTTTCTTGAAGAAATGTTACTTTCTTGATTCTTGTCCTGAGTTGTACTCATGGTTGAATGCACTTATTGTAAGTCACTTTGGATAAAAGCGTCTGCTAGATGACATGTCATGTAACGTCAAACCAGGAAATGTCAATGGGGCCAAACAGTTTCAGCAGCCTAATTGAAACCCGTTTTTTGGGCATTTTCATTTTGACAATGTTTAGATGAACACAAATCATTGCAGTTGAAAATAGCAATGTCTGTTGTTTCACTTTTTAATTAAAACAAATTCTGACCCAGGCACAAAATGAAAGATAGGATAGTGTCGCGAGTGAACATGAGCAACTCTCAACAGTGGTGAGAAAGAAGCAAGGCGGCTCACTCATTGGCTACCCCGATACACTATGGAGCTTCCATATGATGTCATAATTCAGATGCATGTATGCTGGGCCACTCTGAGGTTGCTCGTGGCCCGGGGCCACCAATTGAATAGGCCCAGTTAACAGCTTCTCAAACATAACCTTCTGCATTTGATTATTTTATGTCGCCGTTGGATGTGGAGAATCGGGAGGGAAATAGTCACCGTTTAAATAATAAGATGATAGATTGATCAATAATAGAAAACAATCACTAGTTGCGGCAGGAACGTGGCGTCTTGTCTAAATGCTTGGAACAGAATGCTAATATTCAGACATGTGAGTTGCCGTTTGGACGAAGATGAATGGTCTGTTTAAAGTATCCTGGAAATGAAAACAGAAAAGTTGAACATGAAAATGTGGAAAATGCGTCCCGTCTCTGCACAGTGTGCGACTACAGGTGTGAGCCTGTCAAAACACTCCTAACCCACTTGTAATTATCACGAGGAGGTTGACGTGATTTGTGTTTCTTTTCCCCCAGTCGGCAGTTTAAATTGACAGAACATCAAAGGGGACTACTTACTTAAATCGTTTACTTTCCAATGACCTCACTGCTTACTGAAATAATGTCATTCTGCTCACGACACGGCTGAAACGGTTTTTGGTTTTTGGCTTCGTGAGTTTGTGTGAAACAGAGCAGCGCTCCTGGCCACTCAGGAGTGAAATAAGCTCAGACGCGTTGAACAAGAACAACTGAATTGTTACAGTAAACAAGAGGAATTCACTCGTAGAAAAATCCACTTCAAGAATATCAAACTAGTCTTAAAGAACCACTTTTTCCCTGATAAAGTTCCTCCCAAGTCCTACTGTGACTTTAGGCCAATTCAGTAAAATAATGGTTCTTTAAAAGGCTTTGTGGTTCTACGAAGAACCATCACCTACTGAAGAACCATTCTTTCTTTTGAGGCGCCTTGATAGGTACTTTGAAGAACTATTTAAGGAAATGGTTCTTTGTGGAACCAGAAATGGTGCCTTAAGAACCATTTCTTGAAGGTTCTTTGAGACTCCTTTATAGGTTCTTTGAAAAACTCTACGGAAATGGTTCTTTAAAGAACCCTGGTTGGAAAGGTTCTTTGTGGAACCAGAAATGGTGCCTTAATGAACCATTTGTTGAAGGTTCTTTGAGACACCTTTATAGGTTCTTTGAAGAACTTTAAGGAAATGGTTCTTTAAAGAACCCTGGTTGGAAACGTTCTTTGTGGAACCAGAACCTGATCGAAAGGTTATTTGTGGAACCAGAAATGGTGTCTTAAAGAACCATTTTTTAAGGTTCTTTGAGTCACCTTTATAGGTTCTTTAAAGAACTGTTTCAAGAAATGGTTCTTTAATGAACCCTGGATTTAAAGGTTCTTTGTGGAACCAGAAATGGTGCCTTAAAGAACCATTTTTAAGGTTCTTTGAGTCACCTTTATAGATTCTTTGAAGAACTCTTTAAAGAAATGGTTCTTTAAAGAACCCTGGTTTTTATAGATTTTTTGTGGAACCAGAAAAGGTTCTTCTATGGCATCACTCTGAAGAACCATTTTCGGTTCCAGATGGCGACTTCATTTTTCTGTGTGCACTCTGGTTGAAACGCCTCGGAGACGCTGAGCAAATTATACAAACTCTTCACCCTCATATTACTTGGAGGTTCTGTTTTTTTTGTATTTACATGTCAAGATGAAGCCGGCGGGCGCCCAGACCCCTGACGCACAACGACGCGCCGCCATGATGCCCACATCCGTTTCAACACGCACCTTTTAAAATAAACCGCCCTTTCACGCCCCCCCCCCCTTTTTTCGTCATTCACAGTATAACAAGTCTTTGTTTGACCGATGGGAAACAAACACGCACGGTAACAGTGCTAACACACTGCGGCATGCATATGAATGTGTACTAAATTCCACAGAAAAGCTCACATACCTGCCCCCTCCCTCATCCCCCCAGCCCCATTTATCTTTCTTTCGCCGTTTAATAAAGTCAATTTCATGTCTCATTATTTGAACGCTGTCCTGGGAGGACAAGCTAAAGTAAGGATTATTCTTCGTTTAGTAAATTGCTGTGTTAGCCCAAAATGCAAAGCCTCCAGACGCTGCCCAGGGGGAAAAAACCCACCAAAAAAACCAGTTTTCACATCTGCTGTACTCTCGCGCACAAGGCCAATATTGTTTCAAAATGATCTTTCTGACGGGAACATGAAGTGATTTGTCTCCGCAGCACGCTCCGGTGTCCACGCCCTGTCACCATTCCTCCCCTGTTGGCGTCTCCTTTTCTTTGCCAACAAAAACGTGTTCTTAAAGTGCTTCTAGATTTATAGAGATTGAACTGAAACTAGACCACGAATCGCACGGGCTTCTGTTTTTTTTTGTTTGATTCATATTCACGAATCGCAAAGGGGTGATATTTCATCATCGATACGAATACCCGTGTCTTTGATGCGTGCTTCGCACGTCTCCTCCGAATTCTCGGCCCATCTATCACAGCGTCGGGAGCAAATGTTCCGGCACGTCACTGCCTTGAACTTCTTCTGCTCTCTGCCTCGTTGGAGAAGCTCTACTCATTGGCCCTTTAAGGCTCCAAAGCCCCGCCCTCTTTTGAATGACTTGAAATTTAGACTCCGCTCCATCGTTCAGTCTGACTCATGTGATTTTACGGGGTGGTTTTTAATTACGCCAAAAATAGGGGGGCACTCGCAAAATTTAATTCAACAGCAAGGGAATCGTGGCCAAAGTAACGAGAGAACCGTAGCTGCTGAGCAATATGCGGTCCTTTATTTTCACGGGTTCTGAATAGTAAGTGTTTTGACATGAAGAATAGCTCAAAACTCCAGCAATACACAGTTCTAGTGTAAAGCCGATGCGTTTTTTGGCTTGTGGACTTCATCGGGCTCATCATTCACATTTCTGAGCCGGGTAATGGACTCTAGCTAAGATGCTACCGTGACTTTTAAATTATAGTCTGAATTTAAAGTAAGTGGTATTGGCAGGTGCCAAGCAAATGATCCAGGGATTGAGAGCATTCAGAAGGAAAGCCTTCATTTGTGTGGGTGTGTGTGTGTGTGTGTGTGTGTCAGTCATATTTGGGATAGTGGTAGTATTACCATGTGGTCAAAGTGAAGATGAGAAGGGAGAATTTTTTGAATATGGAGACAATGGCTCACACTTGCAGACAGTTTCAGCCTTCAGTATGCACTGTGTGTGTGTACATTGTGTGTGTACATTGTGTGTGTGTGTGCACATTTGAGTCCATTCATTCTCACACGCAGGAGGTGAGACCGAGGTGTCTGGTTTCCCCCTGTGAGGGTGCGTCAGACACAGAATGTTACGACTGGGTGCCACAATGTTCTCCGAGTCGGGACGAGGCCGGGGGCCCGCGCTCGCCGGTCGCATCCCTCGCACCTACGTGCCATTTGTGCACGTGTTACGGTCGTCTGCAACCACCTTTTTAAAGGCTAAATTGGACAAGAAAACACATTTTCAAATGTATTCTTTCCATAGCCGTAGGGATAGTTTTTAGCTGTCCGCTTAACCCTCCTGTTACCTTCAGGTCAATTTGACCCCATTCAATGTTTAACCCTCCTGTTACCTTTATATTTACTGACATATTTTACCCTTGGGTTCAATTTGACCCTAGCGATTAAAACCTCCAGAAAATTATTAGAATTAATATTGTTTTCCAAGTTTAAGTGTGAGGTACTTTATGTTTGTTTGTTGACTACCTAAATAGCCCTTTAAATATATAAAAAAGTTGATATTTCTTATATGTTTGACAGTCAAAAACAGCCTGGGGTCAAATTGACCCGAAAGAACACCGACATTAAACATTGAATGGGGTCAAATTGACCCTAAGGTAACAGGAGGGTACAATAAAGTTGAATGGAATTCTTTCTCCACAAAAGTCCATATACCACCCAGTCATAAGTTGGCATTGGAAGTACTGAACGACAATAGAAATGGGCCAATAAATAGAAATGTCACGTAGATGGATTTGTCTTCACTGCCAGGATTTAAGGGAATGTTTTACAGCAATTTTGCCACTATATCATACTTTAGGTTGTAATTGACGGAGTATCAATTGCACCCGAACTCTCTTTCCCACATTAACATCATGTACTCGACAACTCCACAATGACCATAATTAGTGGCGAAATGTGTACCTGCACGTTCGCATCGACGCTTTGCGATTTTCTGAGTCGTGTCTGACGATATAAAATAAAACTATGACGTCATACTGCGTTTGTTCAGACTTGATGAAGCCGTCTCAGCCCGGGGAGTCGAGCATCTATCATTAACGGTGTGTTTCCAGGTATCTTTAATACGTCTGACTTGTAGTTTGCGATGTATTTGGCAGCTTTGGGCACGTTCACAAACAAGTTTGCGAGTTGGGTGTGTTGCGCAAAAGGTTATTTTTTCACAAAAGACTTCTACACCCCCGTAAACTCTCTGGACAATTTGATGAATCGTGGTCGTAAATTGGCACTTGTCTCCCGAGAGTATACTGTACGAGTGTGCACGTACGCCTTCATGTGTGCATGATGGGTGTATACATTTGCGTGTGTGTGTGTGTGTGTGAGGTCCGGAGGGGCAGGGCAGGTATCGGGGCCGGGCAGGGAGAGGTGTGTGTGTGTTGCCTCCCCCCGCCTGCCCTCGGCTGTCACAGTGTGGTGTGATGTCCGCTCTCAGTCTGTTCTCACGCCAAGGATCATACCGAACACACACACACACACACACGCTCGTCTTCTCCACCGGCCACATCTCCTCAGTCACGCACATGTGTCAGAGCTGATTGGTTCAATAATCCTGTGGCGCAGACATTTTTTGAAAATAATTAGTTGATGAAGTGAGTCACGACAAACACTTGCTGGATCCAGCTCCTCAGCTGGGAGCATTTTCTCCTTTAAAATTAAAATCTATATAATGATATAATGACTATTAATGGGATCTTTTGGGGAGGTTTGAAGATGACACATGGGGGTCGTGCACTTCATGTCTTTTTGACATCTAGATTACACCCTTGATTGAAATTGAAGAGGAAGTGTACTTTCGAACATTTGAAGGACAGATTAAAATGAAGTATTGTTATAGATGTGTTATGACGAAGTTATAAGCATGCATTGTGTTTCGGGCACATCACACACTGGATCTCCTCTATGGAGCGGAGGGATACCATTTTTTAATTCCCAGCAGCGGAAAGACGAAACATGTTTTTATTTTGTTAGCATCATATTTAATGAATTACGACCAAATCAAATTAGGCACACTAAACTTTTAAGAGCATTACTTTCCAACTTTCAGTCAGCTTTTGACAACGTTTGTTGGGAAGTTGGGTTGTCTTGACAGAAGTTTATGACTCCATTACCAGACGGCACCATGGTTGCATAAGTGTGAAAGACCCCATAGAAATGAACTGTTATTCATTTGTTGTACTTTTGCTTGATCCAAGCTCTCTGTTATTAATGCGTCCAAGTCCTCCTCAAGGAGTAACAGGTTTCAGAAAGTATTGTCTCTATTAGTCAGTGTGGTACACGGTAAATATGGGGGGAAATAGATGTCCAGGTTGAAATATACCAAATTTTATACCGTTTTATAAAGTACAACTGTCACAAATCGGGCCAATTGCATCACATTCAACAAAGGGGCCTCGGATATAAATGCAACATGTGTCTGATGAGTTAATATACATCTGTCAGTAACACGTTACCTCATAACTCTGAAGTGGTCAAGTTTAAAAAGGTGAACATATATTCCAGTATTGGTGACCTTTCCATCATCATCATCAGCAAGGGTACGGGGGGGTATTCAAGTTCAGCGACGTGTTACATTGTTACACCACGGCATCGCCGGTGTCAGTTACATAAGACCCCCATCCGGCCCCCCTTTCCATTGTCTAACTGTGTTTATTTAGTTTTCCAGCGAATGCTTCGGGTAAAGAGGTGAATCTCGTAGAAAAGACTCGGGGAGGATACGCAGGCCTCAGAGGTGGAGCGGATGAAGTATTCTGTTGGCACCGCACTCGGAAAAAAGACATCAACAGTGTTGGGAAACAGCTCTCGGGACTGCACAGGGAGGTGCATCATAGTCGCTTTTTTTTCTTCTTCTTCTTCTTCTTTCATTCATGTGGGGAATGCTATGCTCGTGCCATCACTGCTTTTATAAAAAAAAATGTTTTAAATGTGTTTTTACTTTCTTTTGTGGAAAGAATCTTTTTGGGATTTTTACTACCGTGTCATGCCATGTCAAGCTACCTCATTGTTTGATACTCTGTTGTTTTGAAGCTGTTGTGTGTGTTTAGACAAAACTCCCTCTGCAGCCTATGACTACCTACAACCTGCCACAGCACTTGACTTGTGTGATGATAGACAAAGTAGGACCGTGAATATGAAAGCAGGTTTATTTTCGTTATGAAATATGCATGCATGGTACTGTAACTTCACAAAGCCACTGCGGGCCCCATCTATGCATACGAAAAATATCTGTCACCAGACCCCCTTTTACTGGATACCAATTATTTACATTGCCATGCATCAAACACAGTTACTGCCATCATGTTTTAAATTTTTTTTAAATGGCTTTGAAACAAAAAGTTGTTTTAGAAAGTAAAAAACAAAACAGAAACGGGGTTAAAAAATTACAAAATTCCACTTTCCCTCAACTCTCAATTCTCTGTTTCTTTTTGTTGTGGTAAATACGCGGCCGTGGCCCACGTCCACCCTTGGCAGCCCCGAGAGGTCGGCGTTCGGAGCTAGGGGGGAAATCAACTCTGACAGAATGACAAGCCTCTCCGCTTCTTAGCGCTTACCATAAACTCATCTAATTGCTCCGGGGGGCTCCAAACCCACAATAAGAAGTCATCCGCTGGGGCCCCAGATCAGTGGGAGGCTCCAGCGGACTTCCGGAAAATTGGAAAGAGTAAAAGAAAAAAGACACACACACACACAAATACACACACACACACATACAGTGAGCTTGTAAGTTCCAAACTACTGATTACACAGATACACCCTCATTTGCTATTGGCTTACTCTGTGACTTCCCCGTAGCAGATGTTCCATAGGTCACGGCGATGGAACATGTGTCGGTGAGCGCACGTGTGGTTATGTACGTGCGCCATTTTTTCCTTTTTGTCACAAGATCAGGTTAATAATAAAAACACAGCAGGGGGTCTTGGCAGGTGAACACAGGTCAGGGGGGAGGGGGGGGGGTGGAGGGTCAGCAGGCAGACTGATGAACTGGAAACCGGTTTGGCCAGTAGAGAATGTTCCTATCAGTCGGTTAGCAGACAAGATAAACACGCTATCACCCCAGAAGGCCTCATTGCCAGTATCCGCTTTACAGGTCACACACACACACACACACACACACACACACACACACACACACACACACACACACACAAACACACACACATACACACGCTGTTATATCAGCAACTGCCCTGTATTTGCTCCAACTAGAGTGTAGAGTCCTTATCGCTGTAGTTATTTATATAATAGATCTAAGCCTGCAATTAATGATTGTTTCACGATTATTTCAATGAATACAGAGTTGTTTAGTTTAAAGATGATCAGAAAATGGTTTAAAAGTGGTTTCATGTTTTGGCCCGGTACATTTTCTTGCAGTTGTAAGAGATGCAATGATATTGCACTCGGTCCTTGTCGGAGGTAAGAAGGAGAAAAAAAGCCTCGCATGACTCTGGGATTTGTTAATGACTTTAAAGGTGGCGATGACTCAGATAAGCCCGCAAGCCAAATAAGAGCCCTGGAAAGTGCCGAATTACACGCGTTGTGTTGTGTTCTTTGGCCTTTTCAAAGGGTTCGCAATCCTCAGCGGAGGCCTGACGAAGGTTGAACGATGGCCAAGTAGCTCCAGTATTGTTTGGAAGACAGTAGAATGTTCCACGAATGCCGGGATCATGACAGCCGAGCTATTGGGGAAGAATCTGCCATCCTCTCCTCCGTCACAATGGGTCCATTTCCCTTTGAGCAAACACTCGGCTGGAAAAGGTTGAGGCGCATGGGAACCGTTGGCTCGCATTAATTTGTCGCTTTGTGGAAATAATCTGAACCCTCAAGCCAATGTAGCCCGACGGCTCCGAGGTAATTACATAATATTGGTGAAACGCATGGCAATGATTGCCTGTAAAAGAGAAATGTCAGACGCTGCTAAGAGGTGGCATCTGTTTGCAGTCGGCCCAGACTACGAAAGCGTTTAGTTCTGCTACTAAATCAATTAATTTCAGACGGAAACATCGAGAGATCTGCTCACAAGCGCTCGTCTCGAGCTATCTGTCACGTTGTGCAGTGAAGCGTGTCTCCACGGAGAAAGAGGAGTGTGTGTGTGCAGGTCATGTTTTGGGTCTTTTTTTTGCCAAAGATAATGCGGAAGAACCTGCGGTCCGGGTTCACTCGGTAGCAGCAGCTGCATTAATTGAACAAAAAAAACCCCTCTATGATGCAAGTTCTGCATCTATTTCAAGTCTCATTATTATCTGCTTGTCTTATAGCTGCGAAGTCTGAAGACCCGGACATGCTAAACACATTTTTTGGATTCATTAACAAAGATATCATCATCTCTCATGCAAATACAGGTCCAAAAAATCACTGAGAAATCTCCTAGTTGGTCCAGAACGTGCCACAACCGACTCATATACACAGTTAGATGAGAAAACAGACCACAGCACACACACACACACACTCAAAAGCTTGTCCTTTACACTCAAAATACACAACAGTACACACAGACGTCCCTTCCCGACGCACACAGGTCGGCGTGTCCCCGGCGGTGACCAGGAGGCAGTGTCTGTTTCCTGTTGGCTGAGAGCCGCTCGCTGTCCAGCCATAACAGACCTCCTCGTCACCGCCCAGGGATGCTATGGATTGACCTTTTTTCAACAAGGCATGTCAGGTCAGCGTTGTGTGTGTGTGTGTGTGTGTGTGTTATAGCATGCAGGGTTCGTACAGTCATGGAAAACCAGGAAAATTCATGGAATTTCACTGGAAAAGTTTTGGAAAAATATTAAATGCCAAAAGTTTTGGAAACGTCCTGGAAATGTGTTATATGTTCATTCATGCAGTTTGATTAAAACTATAAACATTTATATACATATGTATTCTTTTAATCAAACTATTGTCTCATTCATTTGTGTCATGTAAGGCATATACTCCTGTATACACCGAGATTCCACAACATGTTTGGTCATGGAAATGTGGTTTTAAGGTCATGGAAAGGTCATAGAAATCCATGTTCATGTGTATGAACCCTGAGCATGCATCTACACCGGTAGCTTGTGTAGTAATGTATCCGATTCCTGGTTTCCTATATGTTCCTGTCAGAGTTGTTTATAGATCTGCCCGAAGGCATCAGGATCGCCGCTTCATTTATCTGCCTCATTTACTCGGCGTATTATAGTGTAGATGTGTAATTAGTGGCCAGAGAAGCATGGAATACAACAAGGTAGTCTGTGTGGACGAGATACAATGCAACACATATTGAGACATTTATGATTAAAGTCCCTAAAAAGACAATAAAACATTTCTGAAGAACTCGGGTGGTTGATGTTGATATTAAACAAATCTATCGAACAATCTATCGAAGAAATCAGGACGTTGACCAGTGTCACCATTATTGTAATCCATGTTACTAACTAGAATGGGCACTCGGTAGAGCGCATACCTTCGCATATCACAAGATTGGGCATTGAATTATGAAAATTTTGGCATTAGTTGCATGCCAATAGGACAAAAATGTATCGTGCTATGATAAAAAAAGAGTTTGACCTTTCCATGACCTTGACCTTGACCTTTGACCCGATTGATCCCAAAATCTAATCAAATGGTCCCCGGATAATAACCAATCATCCCACCAAATTTCATGCGATTCAAGAACATTTTGACCTGTTCATGACCTTTGACCTTGACCTTTGACCCGATCGATCCCAAAATCTAATCAACTGGTCCCGGATAATAAACAATCATCCCACCAAATTTCATGCGATTCGGTTCAATACTTTTTGAGTTCTGCGAAAGATTTTGACCTGTTCATGACCTTTGACCTTTGACCCGATCGATCCCAAAATCTAATCAACTGGTCCCCGGATAATAAACAATCATCCCACCAAATTTCATGCGATTCGGTTCAATACTTTTTGAGTTTTGCGAATAACACGCATACAAATAAATAAATAAATAAATAAATACACGGCGATCAAAACATAACCTTCCGGCATTTTCAATGCGAAGGTAATAATAAGCATCCCCAACTGTCGCCCAACACTGCGATAATTCCGCTACACGTGAGTTGCCGGGTGTTTGGCCTGCTTGAAAGTTTGGACTTTTGTGTCGCGGTCGAAAGGATTTGTCTTGAGACTTGATTGGATGCAAAACTAAACTTTGCCGCCGATACAAATCGACTGCATCTTCGGCCAAGTACGGATCCATATTTTCAGTTCATAGTGGAGTTTGAGTTTCAGGTCACGGAAATGGGGTCGGGCAACGTTGAAGAAACTCAAGTTTTACAAAATACAGAGCACCTCCAGATTTTTAGGTTATCTTCTCAAATATGGTGATGGATTGGTGATGGATTGCTATGAAATATGCCAGAGATATTCCACTAAAGGCATCACTCATTTGAAACACATCTTTAATCATAATACCCTGGTTTCATTTCCCCATTTGGTTCAGAAGTACGGCATCGGGAAAAATCACTTTCTGGAATATCTACAACTTAAATCATCCCTTCAAACAAAATTCAACATTAAGGCCACACATTTGGAATTACCTCCCTCAACCTCACAGTTAATTAATATCACCTCCTCAAATAAATTAATCTCAAAAATATGTAGCATAATATCACACTCTGAAATAATAACCATACCAATAATAAAATGGGAATTTGACTTGGCTATCACTCCTGATGCCGACTTCTGGACCAAAATCTGTACTAATATATATTTTATGACCAAAAATACAAATTTACAACTAATACAATATAAAATACTTCACAGAATTCACTACACTGGGCACAAAATGTTTAAAATGGGTTTCACTACAGATATCTGTCCACATTGCATGCAAAATACTCAGGATAGTTACATTCACGCCACCTGGCACTGCACACCAGTTCAACACTTTTGGAAACAAATAACTGAGTCACTGTCTGTTTTCCTGGGCTGCCTCATCCCATTATCCCCATCACTCTGTTTACTGGGAGACATCTCATCTATAAACCTGAGCAAAACAAACTGCAAAATACTTCTCGTGGCCCTAACTATCGCCAAGAAAACAATCCTCGTGAACTGGAAATCAAGGAATAACACACATATCTCACACTGGAAAAATTTAATGTCAGAATATATTTCAATGGAACAACTCACCTCATCTATCATTGACAATACAATAGAACACCACGACATCTGGTCATCATTCACTATATTTTTACAAACATGACACCACTCCTCTTATTTATTAGTTAATTCATAAATGCACACAAACACACATATACACATGTACACATGCATCTGTCTTTCTTTCTTCTTCTCCTTCTAATTATTATTATGTTTGTTTTGTTTGTTTTTTGTTGTTTTTTTTTTTCTTTTTTTTTCAGAAAAACTCTGACTTTATGATGTTATGTCCATTGTTTTGTCGTCTGCATTGTTTATTGTCCTCTAGGTGTTATGTCTATGTATTGTCTTTTGTCTTAAAATAAAGAAATTAAAAAAAAAAAAAAAAAAAAGAGATATTCATAGTCCAGAGACGACGAATCCTCATACCTTAAGTATTGATACCGTCGTGCACACAGGCTCTTGTTCCATGCCACTGCTTTTCAAAACATTGTCATGCAATTTCTTTTAATAGAATCCTGCTACATTTAGCCGTAGATGTGATGGCACATCCATGTCCGGGTGTAGGCTGTTAATCCGCGCCAGATACCCAACGTACATTGCGGCTCCATTGTTCTGGCTTCAGGCCTCTGACGAGTTTGTCATGTGCCAGGTTTTCTTTCATCGCGACGTGATTAAAAGCCCCGATGTGACTTTGCCCTGTCATTCAGTCTTCATTTGGCAAATCCTCTCTGCATTGCGAGGAGAGTACACGGTTTGACTGAGTAGCGTTGGTGCCTCGTCTAAAGGCATTGTAGTCATAGTTACCAAATGAGAGCCAGCCATGTTTTTGCACCTTGTTCTGACATTTTCCTGTAATTGAGGTTGTAGGATTGTAAATGATCTTCTTATTTACTAAGAGGGTAATAGATGTTACCCACTGCTGATAAGACAATGATGATGCCCTTTTCTATCACAGTGATCCATACACATCCATACATCGTTACACAGCAGTTCTTTAGATGGTCTGGTCTGAATTCCAATCCCAAAATTAGGCATTAGGCTGGTTGTTAGCACAGTTTCGTCCAATTAAATAATATAATATGCATATACGATGGATGTAAATATATCCGGAGGGTCTACAAGATGCCTTTGAGATTAAAGGTTCAAATAAGAGATTTAGATTATCTGGTTTAGCTGTTGGCTTTGTTGCGGCCTCTCTAATCATCTGACGGATCGGTGTTTCTTCACGTTTTCGGGCAATCCTCGGAAGTCGCCGGGTTTCCGGATCTCATAGCAATAATGTCGACGATTAACAGAGGCCAGAACCACAAAGCATTTCCTTTTTTGAAAGTCCTCGCGCAGCTCTAATCTCGATTTGAACAGGCTTTTACTAATCGGATGCAAATATGGTCCAAAAATTCTGAATAACGGGAACTTTCATCACATTGGAGCTTTGAAGGCAGACAGCCAAACAGCCCTGCTTTTGTGAATACTCTCGATTGAACATAGACAGACGGAGAGGCAGACCACGGGGCGTGATAGACTGAACCCGCCGATCAGACGGCAACAGGAAGTGGCCATGAAAACTAATCAGACGGGGGTCGGGTCTAGTCAGAGAAATGAGGTCAGAACGCTCTCACCGCCCCCTCCTGTATTTCTCTCCATCTCTTCTCTTTCTACCTCTCTGGTGGTAGCGTAGCCTCCAATCACAGCATCTGCTTTCGCCATCATCTCTTCGCGGCCGTCCCACTCGGTGCCTGAGTGAGCGCTGTGCTGTTCTACGGCCCCGCTGACTTCAAACATGAGCTACTCCAGGAATGATAATGACAGAAACATGCCTGGAAAAATAGGATTGTCCTCCAGAAATATACACTCTGCTCTTTGTGTTGACGGTCATCTCTTTTTTGTTGTGTGAATAGGCACGGGGGTCGGGTCTCGGCGCAACACACACACGGTGATTGATGGTTGTTCTCTCCGACCTGTTTACCAGTGTGTGTGTGTGTGTGTGTGTGGATGTGATTGGCTGAGTGCGAGGCAGTAACAGAAGGCTGGCTGGGCAATAACAGGGATTGTTGAATCCCAAGACGCACACCTGTCCAGTGCCAGAGCTGAGGAGTTCTACACACACACACACACACACACACACACACACACACACACACACACACACACACGCAGCCCGTGAGACATTCCCACTGTGCTCCATTTCACATTCCAGTCCTCTGACAGCATGTCTGCTTTTTCTATGATCAAATTCAAAGGTTTACAAAAAACGTAAATGACACCTTTTGGTTTGGAGCGACTTGTTTGTTTTTTCTTGACGCTTTCCGCCATTAGGGGGACGAAGAAAAAACGGGAACATTTTTCAGATTGTTAATGGACGTCCCTGTTACACAGCCCTCCAGGCAGATCAATCTGTAGCTCTTATTTTTTTTATTTTAAGATTATATTTGATGTGGTCTGTGAAGGTTCATCACCCTTCATGAGGTCATGCACGTACATTTATTTGCAGAGTGATGGGGAAACTGGAGAGTGCACACCAATCATAAACTGCAATTAAATGCACAATTTCACATTATGGACTCAAGCTCAATTACTTTTGACTCTTTTTAGTGCGGAGTGCAATTTAGAATTACGTTACATAATGACACAGAGGACCGAAAGACACACTTTGTCACGTACGACAAAGTGACCGTGACATGGCCATGGTCTTTAGGATTTTTCGCGGACTTCAGAAGTTGCGTCATTCTTGTCTGAATGCCTGCCCCATGACGGATCAATCTGCAAACGGATGGAGAGTCACACGCCAGCCTCACAGGCATGTTCTTCTCATGGCGCTGGGGCATCAATATCTCCTCGGGAATGTCACCTGCTCAACATGAGTCAGCATGACTGGTAGCCACAAACATGGACTCGCTGGCCATATAAGGTTCTGGTGTCGGTATGAATCGTGACTCATTGACCTCACACAGAGATCAAGAATGGACATTGAGGACCTACATAGTTGTCTGATTAATTGACCCGTGTACTTTTTTTCTGTTATAACCGATAACATAGCAATACAATGTCAACAATTGTCTTTATTCTGGTTCTATAATCTCATAAATGCAACAAACTATAGTTTTTGAATATATAATATGACTATATATATACAGGACTGTCTCAGAAAATTAGAATATTGTGATAAAGTTCTTTATTTTCTGTAATGCAATTAAAAAAACAAAAATGTCATGCATTCTGGATTCATTACAAATCAACTGAAATATTGCAAGCCTTTTATTCTTTTAATATTGCTGATTATGGCTTACAGCTTAAGAAAACTCTAAAATCCTATCTCATAAAATTTTAATATTTCCTCAGACCAAGTAAAAAAAAAGATTTATAACAGCTGAGTGTTTGTCAAGGCTCAGGAAACCCTTGCAGGTGTTTCGAGTTAATTAGACAATTCAAGTGATTTGTTTAATACCCTACTAGTATACTTTTTCATGATATTCTAATATTTAGAGATAGGATATTTGAGTTTTCTTAAGCTGTAAGACATAATCAGCAATATTAAAAGAATAAAAGGCTTGCAATATTTCAGTTGATTTGTAATGAATCCAGAATGCATGACATTTTTGTTTTTTTAATTGCATTGCAGAAAATAAAGAACTTCATCACAATATTCTAATTTTCTGAGACAGTCCTGTATATAGTCATATTATATATTCAAAAACTATAGTATATATATATACATATATATATATACACAACTTTATATACAAAATATATAGTATATATATATATATACTATAGTTTTTGTATATATAATATGACTATATATATATATAGTCATATTATATATTCAAAAACTATAGTATATATATATACATATATATATATATATATACACACACAACTTTATATACAAATCTATAATATATATATATATATATATATATATATATATATATACACAACTTTATAAGCTGTGATATGGCTCCGGACACATTTCATTTGGTGGAAAATAACGACAAGTGGCTCTTTGGATAGGAAAGGTTGCCGACTCCTGCCTTAAACATATATTTAGTCTTGTCACAAAAAGACATGTTGACATATGTTTGAAGAGTGATTTTTCATTTCTCACATTGTTGGCCCGAATGAGTCGAACTATGCTGTAAAATAGTGCTTTCCCTTTCGGTTAATCATCTTGCTTTTGTCATATCATTTGTTTTAAAGAATAAGTCTGCCAGCACTCTATATTTGTCAGACTGTTGGCGAAGCTCATGAGGAGACCACCACTTTTCATACTTCCTGACTTCCCCCAAGCTCTTTGGTTCTAGCTGTCGATTCATATCCTTAAAAATGATTGTTTTTCAAAACACTATAGTTTGAAGCAGACATTACTGAGAAAGTAGTGAATTATGTATCTATGGCAGAAGGATGGTTTATATGGAATTGGTTAAAACGTCCTATTCAGTTCAGTTTATTTTATATAGCCCAATAACACAAATTACTAATTTGCCTCAGAGGGCTTTACAATCTGGGGCGCATCAGCAGAGCCACGGCAGGAGGCATCAGACACAGCCAGGTCCAATGGACCCTACGAGACGTGAAGTCACAAAGACTCCGGAGGAAGCAGAGTTAATAATGTGTGATGGAGAGATGAGAATTCATCCATAAGTAGAGAGAGAAGAGGAGAGAGGTGCTCAGTGTATCCTAAAAACGTCCGCCAGCAGCCTATAAGCCTATAGTACAACAGTTCCCACGCTCATGATAATGAAGAAATCCACCAGTGAGTTAGTAATAGTTTTTTCGTGAGTGTTTCAATGTCCTGGAATAATACATCAGGAATGTAAAGTAGATGCTTTCCAACTGTATTTGTTGGTTGCACAATACCTTACTTCCCCATCCACTGTACTCTATTATCCTTGGGAGAAGTTTTTATTATGATGTTGTTGTGTTTTTTTTTCAGCTGACGTGTAATGGAAGTGGAATCGCAATCATAATAATATTACTGCTACATTCTTCCACCTCAATTGTGATTCCCGTTCAAGCACGATGACCGAATGGAACATACAAAACTGCGAGCGCCTTGAATCGATTGTTCTCGCACAGAACGTCATTGTACATGGACCCTCGTGCATTGTCCCAGATCTTCTTTGTTCATTTCTGTTTGTTTCCCGCAGCCTTGAGGAGGAATTTACTTTTGTTTGTGGAGACGCGAGCCACAAGGCTGAGCGTTCACCGAGAAACAATTTGGTGTCGATCCAAATCTTTTTCCGTAAGAAGGAAGAGATTAACGCCGAGCCAAATTCCCTCGTCATTCTTCCCATAGTTTGTCGGAGGAATACACATTTTCCTTCAGCTAACACAAGAGGTCATGTCTCCCACCATCTGCGTAAGCCTCTCCGATTGGGTCCATGACATCACCGGGTGATAACGAGAGCCGTCGGCTTCTTTGGGGAAAGTCTTAAATAGTTTGGGCCAGAAATCATAACAAAGTTTAATAAGGGATTAGGAAAGATTTTTTTCACAGATGTACGCAAAGGCTTCTTCTCTGTGAGATCTTTTTTTCCCTTTATGATGCACGAGGTCCTGGTTTCCAATGCGTATAGCAAAAGAATAGAGCTGGTCATGCTCGACCCCTTAACTCGGAGCAGGGAGTTCATCTAGGGTCCTGTGTGTTGCCCGTAGGGTCTTGGTCACAGCACAATATTATCTTCGCATTGAAAATGCCGAAGGTTATGTTTTGATCGCCGTGTATTTATTTATTTGTTTATTTATTCATTTGTATGCGTGTTACTCGCATAACTCAAAAAGTATTGAACCGAATCGCATGAAATTTGGTGGGATGATTGGTTAAACTTATTATCCGGGAACCATTTGATTAGATTTTGGGATCTATCGGGTCAAAGGTCAAGGTCAAGGTCATGAAAATGTCAAAATCTTCTTTTTACCATAGCGCGGTCAATGTGTATCCAATTGGCATGCAACTAATGCCACCATGTTCATAATTCAATGCCCGATCTTGTGATATGCGAAGGTATGCGCTCTACCGAGTGCCCGTTCTAGTTTACAGCCAGTTTTGACGTTTAAGTTCTATTACATTCAAGCTTTTCCCCCCACAAATGGTCCAATCGTCAGTTTACGTCACGCGATTCAGTTTCACTATATTACGCGAACGTTTTTTTTGCGGATTCCTTCGAAGCATCCAGAAGGGATTTTGTTCTTCTTTTCTCGGTGTCTGTAGAGACGATGATGGAATAAGTGGAACTGAAGCAGCACGGTCACAATTAGTCACAGGAACAAGCCACAGTCTGAACTTATTGAGTAGAGCCTCGTTTATCCCGGCCATCTGAACCGAGGGGCTTAGCTGCAAAGGAATGGTGGATTAAAGATGGAGAGGATAGGGCAAACATATGTCAAACGAATCCTTTGTGACAGATATCGAATGCACTCGCTGTCAAAGAGACGGTGCGTGTGTCCAAAAGAGTTCCGCATTTTCCATAAGCTAATGCGCTGAAGTCGAAAGAAGTTTCATCGGAAAACCATCAGCTGTGGTTACGCCATGTTTCTACCAATTGAACAGTTTTCTCTGTCGCTCCTATAATTTGAAACGAATGACCGCGGCTCACTTTTGGAGTCATGGCGCAGGAAGTGTGTCAGGTGTTTTTCTACACCAGGCATGGAGAATCCTATTTCGACCCGATGACTGCATGTCCTGAGCAGCGAGCAGGGGGGGGGGCTAAACAAGGCTAGGACCCTGAATGAAGAGTCGTTGTTCAGCACTTAGAAAAGGTATTTGCTAGCGTGCACGGCCCTGAACCGTGACTCCGAAGTGAAGCATTACTCTTATCGTTGGCATGAAGGCCGCTCGCTTTGCATTTGCTCCTCAACAGCTGTCGATTAGACCGCTAAGGGTCTAACTTGGACTGGAGTGTGTGCACGTGGATTCTTGTCTGATTATTCACATGCGTAGCTGTGGGAGCATTTGCCGTCTCTGTGAACTGCAACATGTGCCCTCTTGACCTCGAGGTTAACACTCGGCGTCCTTGCCCCTGTAAGGCAGAAGGCTGGGCACGCTTTGCCCCTTTCATGCTTGCCGTAATGAGCGCACTTTTTAGGTGTAGCTTGGTCATGCATGCGTCACGTTTATTCGAGGGGCCTGTGGCGACATAATCGGTATTCTGTTTCAGACGTGCAGCTGTGACTAAACTGGAATTATGATATCTTACATGCGGCAGGTTCCCCTTGGATGTACTTCCCTTTTTACAGCAGCACAGATATGACATATGATATTGGTTTCCTGACAGCTCGCTCTTTATAAAAAAAAGATGTTAAACAGTTTTGACATAGTCTAAGAATAAAAGTGTGTAGCAGCAGGCAACTGGCACATGTGTTTGCCAGTTTCCCCCAATATGTTTAAATGATTTGTCAATATGAGCTTCTATTCGTGCTACTGTCAATTAGGATGTAACTTTTTTTTAGATTGTTAGATTTGTGATGATTTAATTGTTAATGAATCTCATTTGATTGCATATTTTGAAACCATTTCCTCTCATTAAGGCCAGACTATGATGTGCAGTGTCTTATCTGACCTCCGGGTGGACAGCCATGTGTCATTCTCATCGTAAACTATGCTCTCTCCAATGATTTATTTCTTTTATCCGTCGTCTCGACGGTAAAGGAAAACTTAAGGATATGTAAAGGAATTTTTAAAGATTTATTTGCCTATTTTCGCCCTTGTTGGATAGGTCACAGTCAAAACAGGAAACGGTGGGGAAAGGGAGAGGATGTATGACATGCAACACAGGTTCCTGGCTGGAACAAACCATGAGGCATTCCCTCCATATTTGTTATGTCTCTTAACCTCCAAGCCACCGGATGTATATCCAAAGCTACAGTACATCATGGTCTTAGAAAGAATTTAGATACTTTGACCCTTGTATCAAAAGCCACAAATATGCACCTAATATTAGGAACAAATTCACACAAGTTTCACTGCTTATCAGCTGGAGAGACATAACAACAACAAAAAAAGATCCACCTGCAAAATGAGTGTTGGTTGATTAAAGATGACGATAATCCATTCCATGCAGCAGCAGTGGAGCCGACTGCAGGAGGTGTTTTTTTGCCTTAATAGTACAAACAAATGTCAAGAAGTGAAGAGAAGGGGAGGCTTTGCATCCAAGTTACTAGAATGCCAACAATGTTCCAGTTCAGACCGAACACAAGGAGTGTGTGTGTGTGTGTGTGTGTGTGTGTGTGTGTGTGTGTGTGTGTGTGTGTGTGTGTGTGTGTGTGTGTGTGTGTGTGTGTGTGTGTGTGTGTGTGTGTGTGTGTGTGCATATGTGGTGTAGTCGTGTCTGTATGCAGGTGTATGCCTGTGTGTGTGGGTGTGGGTGTTTCTCTGTCCGACTGCCTGTCTGTCTCTGACTGCCTGTATGTCTGTCTCTCTGTCTGTCTCTCTGTCTGTTTCTGACTGACTGTCCGTCTGTCTGCCTCTCTGTCTGTCTGTCTGCCTGTCTCTCTGTTTGTCTGTCTCTGACTGTCTCTCTCTCTGTCTGTCTCTCTGTCTCTGACTGACTGTCTGTCTCTCTGTCTGTCTGTCTGTCTGTCTCTCTGTCTGTCTCTCTGTTTGTCTGTCTCTGACTGTCTCTCTCTCTGTCTGTCTCTCTGTCTCTGACTGACTGTCTGTCTCTCTGTCTGTCTGTCTCTCTGTCTGTCTCTCTGTCTGTCTGTCTCTGACTGACTGTCTGTCTGTCTGTCTGTCTCTGTCTGTCATGGACCACTGGAAAGATATAACACTAAGTGGTAACCGTGGAATTTTCTCTTCATCTGCTTCAAGCTTTCCTGAACCGCTGCTGATGCTGCCGGAGACACCGGAGTCTCCAGATGATAACGCGAAGATTAACCAGCTGTGCAAAAAATATTCCAACACAACCTTATCGTAGCTCCTCCTGCACACCTACACACAGACAGACACACACACACACACACACATATACACACAACATAATGCCCATTCAAACCCTTATAAGGTCAAATGGCGGGTCGGTTTGGAGTGAATCTGTTTTGCAGCGTCCCGGCAAAAATGTTGGTATTTGCGGCTGTGAAAAGCATCAAGTATGCAGAAAGGACATCCTTCAGTGTTTGTTTTCCCTGCTTCCCTGAATGCATCCTGTGGTTCTGACTGACTGGCCGCTGGCATTACGTAAAAAGCCAGACTCCGTGCTCATATATGTATTTTTTCCACCTCAGTTCGGGTAAATGATTCAGCAGAGCCTGACTCGATGAATGTTTTCAGAGCCTGGTTTTGAGTATGAACATATTTCCATTTTGTTTGGCCTGACGTGTGCTGATAGTTCCACATTTGTGGTTTTGTCTGTGTGTGTGTGTGTGTATTGCACATTTCAGGCAACGTGACATTTTATGCACACACGTGCCATTTTTCCAAGCATTTGCAGATTCTCCTATTGATTAATATGTGTGTGTGTATTGTGTGTCAGTGTTGGTGCATACCTGAGCTCTCAGCTATGTAGTTAATCAGGTCCACCGACGGTCATTCAATAAACCTCCGATACAAATGGCGACTCACACCACAGCCATCCCACAATGCCCCCTTCTCCTCTTTTTTATCACCAGCTAGTAATTATGTGCTCCAGTGAGAGGCATGCAACTCGCTTACACACACACACACACACGCACACACGTGCACACGCACACGAGGACAAGCACTCGGCTTGATGAGCAAACCTAATGAATCGCCTTGCTCTGTATTCCAAAAACATTCCATAAAGCAGAGGGCCATATCATTGCTTTCCACCTACAGAACTGCAACACGCATATTACTGCTCAGCTGCTGCCATCCCCTCCTGCATGCTCCCTCATCTACTCGCACACCTCAAACCTCAACCTGCCTCCTTCTGCTTTCGGACCTACAGATAATTTAATTAATCTAATGCCACATACACTTGCTACAAGGAATGTCCTGTGTTGTTGTAATGGTTGTCTAAAGCCACAGGATTGGCATCCATCTCTGCAGCTTTTAGCTCATTGGTTTTCTTCGTCAGCAAGAAAGTGTACTGTATAGTCTGACCCTCTCGACTAACATAAATCCTCCGTATAAAACCATAGACGGCTGTTTCCAGTTTACAATCTCTGACGAGCCAAATATTTGCTTCCTGTCAAATTAGCCCAAAAAACTACTACAACGAAACATGTTTTTCTTTGTAGTGAAACCAAGGTAAAACATTGCAAAATGTGGATTTGTATTCATCACGTGGGAGAAAAATGACCTGAACATGATAGTCAATTGCAAAAGTCAGTAATTGTTTTGCCAACAGGTGAGTTTCACCCAACTCTGAGCAAACTCAAACTCAAAGATCCTTCATAGTGGCGGTTTGATCCAGAAGCAGGCAGCTGAATGGGCTCTAAAAAGCCCTCCTGTACGATATCGTACCTGCTCGGCACCAACCGATAGACTAATTTGCGACCAGCCGGTGGATGCAGTGGAGCATCTAGCGGAGAAAATCAGCGAACAAGCAAACTCGTCACAAGGTGACCGCATCAACTCGATCATCTCCGGTGCCTTAAAACAAACAAAAAGGAGCTTTTTTGATTTCACAGTTTATTCAACAACATCTTCCTTTACTCGAAGTCAAAGACCGTGCTATACACTGATGGTCATGCCCCCCCCCCCCCCCCCCCGAAAATACTAACGTTAATCACCACTCATGTTGCTTACATGTGCAGTCAGGACAGTTTAACTTGTATTTCAGTTCATTTAAAGTTGGTCCTGCGTCCCATGGTGGGCACAGTGAATAAAGACTTTCAGATTTTCTCTAAATAATCGTAATATTCCGATGTTTGAAGCTTGAGTTGGCAGAGTTGCCTTATAATTCTGGTGCAGTGTCAGTGCAAGCTTTTCGATGCGTGTGAGTGTGTGTGTGCACGTACACATTTCTTGAACACACTGGCTCACCTATGTCACCTGCATGCTGGATCGAAAACATGTTGGTTTTTTTCACTCGCAAGTGCAGCCAACAGTCGAGTTTGCACATCACGCATTCTTTCTTAGCTTAAGTTTCCGTGTCGAAGCAAAGGCTCTGCCTGGGGGCTATTTTCCTACCAGCTTCGCTCACCCAATGAGGTCACACCAGCCAGAATCTCGAGAATGCCAAGAATGGCGAAGTTTTAAGAGGGCTCCTGAACAGCACCGTAAGGTTATCAGATGGAACGGGGCTGATGGAGAGGGGAGGTCGAAATGTGATCCACTTCTATCACGGTGAAATGAAGAAGGGGGGTGGGGGTGACACGCTTACTTCATACCTTATAGCTGCCTTCTCTAATCTGTGATCCACCTATAGCAGATGCCAGGACTTCACTTCAACACTGCTTCATTTAAACATTGTTGTTTTTTGACCTGAGGCGATTACATTATCCAGATTCCAAAAAAGGCCCGAGGACTAAAGTCTTAATTTGTGAGACACAAATTAAGACGTGTGGGAATGTCCTAATTTAACCTTCAAATCAGTTTGGGGATTAATTTGGATGACTTTATGAGATCTAAAGCAGTCTGAACATGCACAGGTGAACCAGTTTGTAACAAAGGCACATGCCGGTTGTTTAAAAAAAAAAAAATGTTTGAGGTGAAATGTATCAGTCTGTCTAATTCCATAGGATAACACCTTTAGTGCAGCCACAGTGTAGCTAATGGGTCTTTGTTGCTCTGTTGTACACCATACAGTAGTATACACTATCTATTTCATTATTGATTATTATTTTCTTGAATATTAGATTAATCGTTTGCTCTATAAAATGTCCAAAAATTGCAAAAAGTGTCTATAAACAAACTATAATGCACAAACGGAAAAAAAGAAAGCCCAAAAGTCACAAATGTGTTTTTTAATTGACTATCATATCAGGCAATGAACTCTTCCCCGTTTCTGATGCATCTATGTATTCATAGAAGGATCAGTATGCAACACAAAACACTGAGTTTAAGGAATGTCTACTCCTCCAAAGTAAAGTGTCCATTACAGCACAACCTTTCATCAATAAAAAAATGAAAGAAAAAAAAACTTTTCGGGTTTATTATCTGCAATATATTCTAATCATTATGAATGATGAGCAGAGAGGGTGTGAGAGGATGCAATGGTGTGTGTTTTGTGGGGGGGTCTGTAGTTTTTTTTTGACGGGTCTCAGGCGGAGATGCTTGCTATTCCCTCGAGTGTCTGCACAGTGTGTCGTTTCCATTACGGTCCGTCTCGTTTTGGCTGTAGCAGTTGTGATGTTTTTGCACGGAGACCCATGGTCAGAGGCTAGCCGCGTGGCCTCGTGTGTGTCCAGAGGCCTCGGCAGCAGTGCGATGTAAGCGAGGGAGTCTGCTGTGGCCCTCCTAGGAACACACACATGGGTTACACGTGCAGCTTCAAAGACATCGCGAAACGGGGCTGGCTCCTGGCAGCTTGGTATCACTGACAGGAGAGCAGGAGGAGGGCGGACGGAGACTGGTTTCATGCTAGTTAGCAAGAAGATTGATTTTGGCGTATATGAGGAATGATGATCTTTTCGTTTTGTTCGTGCCGGACAGCCTTACAAGCCACAGGGTGGTGGCTACATGTGGTGCTGAGAATTTAAGCCAACACGGAAGTGCCAAAAACTGCAGTTCCTCAAATACCCACTTGAGGCAGGCTCCAAAAGTGAGTCCATCGCCACAGACCCCCATGTCACAGAAAACATTCCCAGTTCATGACAACTGGACGGGGGGTTGAATTTTTCCTCTAACCACCCATTTACATTAGGATCTGTCGTTGCTGCCAAGATGGCGACGGCAGCCGCTGCCGACCTTGAGCTTCACAACAGCTTTTCAGATCCGTAGGTGTGAGGTCAAGGATACTACTTGCTTATGTTTTACTGGTCAATGCCGAAAACTCACCATGAAGCTTTGTAAAGCCGAGGTGGTAATTCTCTCTAGGTTCATACCAATTAGCGAGCATTGTCTTAAGATATGTCCGGTCCATTTTTTCGAGCACATCATCAGCCAAAGTTAGGTTCCTCTGTGGCTCAGTGGTAGAACAAGTTCGTCCTTCAATCAGCGGATCGACGGTTCGATCCCCGGCTTGGCTAGTCCACGTCGATGTTTCCTCGGGCATAGAAAACCCTGTTAGGCTGGTGCCACCTTTACAGCCCCTGCCAACAGTGGGTGAATAATGGTATATCGTGTTAAAATGCTTTGAGTGGCTCGGAAGACTAGAAAAAGCGCGATACAAGTACAGTCCATTTACCATTCACTGCTGAATCCTTGCAGTATGGATACTTCCACGTGGTTCTCTTCTAATATACTGTAAAGGCAGATCCTTGGATCCATCCCAGCTGTTTCACATTAGTACCTGACCTCCTGTTTCTTGCTGGAAAGGAGGGAAAGAAAATCTTTCTGGGAAAGCCCTTCATTAACATTTATGGGAAACCTTTTGGCCCACCTTGTTCATTTTTTCCTTTCAAGATTAATAACACACAACCTTTTTCCACATTCTTTCCATACTCGCCCCTCCCATACATCTAATTTCACATGGCTGTTTTGGGAAATCCCTCATAATGGGCAGTTAGTCTGTACTTTGACTGGCAAACTCTGCTTGTCCTCCCCTTTGGGACGAAGTCCATCGCATTCTTTGGAAATCGTGGGTGTAACCGTGTGGTATGATGGTGTTTTCTTTCTGCAGGACGCACTGGGTTTCCATGCTGTTTTTAAGTGTTCTGGACAGAGTGAGCAACCGCTGGAATAACTCAACAATGAAAGGAATGCAGATATGAAAATACATATAGATAGATTTTCGCACTTTTTTACCCGCAGATATTCAGAACATCATCCGAGCACATGGTGGGAGGAATTGAGGGAAGAGCCATTGTCAGTCACACTCCTCATATCCAGTCAAACTGCTCCGACTCTGACTCCCCTTATCCTCCCTTCTCTTTGCTGTGGCTTTCCTGACCTCTTAGCCGGGGGTTCCTCTTTTCTTTGAGCAAGTCGGCACTATATACACTAAGCATACTCCTCTGCGTGGGAGTGAAGCGAGAGTGAGGGAAGCCTTAAAACGTGACTCACCCGAAACCTCCGCTTCCTTTTCGTGACCTTTCTTGTAGCTCTGTGCTCCCTGCTTTACAATGCACTAAAAGCCCCAAACAGGAAAAAGCCACGGAAAGGTGAGGCTCCGGGACCATATGTATCCAGACAAATCTCTGCCGAGTGTGTTTTGTTGGACACTCCGTTCTCTGGCACACCTTGGGGCCTCACAAATGTTGAAACAGCTTAAATATGTCGGAGCTCTGGGTATTTTTACTTTGGGCTTTCCATGGGGGCCTCAAACTCGTGGAACAAAAACAAACACAATGGGGATTCCTACTGGAATCGCTTCAATTGAATCATCTTTGGTACACGTGACAACGCGTGCCAAGTTTTTGATTCTCCAAGGGTAATGGGAGTCGGTTAACCGCAGCGCTCGGAAAGCCTGACAAGTTATAGGAAATGACTTCTGGTGACAGTTGTCAGACATTCAACTTTCCATTTCAACTGCTTGTTCCCTTTGTCAATCTAAAACCATATGCACTTCTACAAAACCGCCCCTGGCAGATGTCGACTGAAGCATATTACCATCTTACATCGGTTTATCCTGTTTCCCAATGTCAATCCCGTACAGTCTGACCAAATTGTTCAACAAAAGCTTCTGGAAATTTCAGTTTTAGCTCCATTAAAGGCTGGTTTCTCTCAAATTACTGTACACGTTTCTTTTTCTTGTGGGGGATGTCACTTATACGAATCAAGAAGCTGTCCCTTTGATTCGATGTCCATATTGTACAATTCTTTAAAGCTTATTTTTTTTCTTTTGGGATAACTGGAATTGACCTGTCTTGACTTGTGGTATTAACCCATTTACTGCAAATAGTAATTATCTTATTTGGCCAGGTCCAATTTCTCCATCTGAGGTATCTTCTGCAACAGAGATGATGGAATATTGTATTGTTGGCTCACAGAATGAAAAAAAAAGCAACAACAGCTTGTTTTTCTAGAGACAGTTTTCCTGTTTCTCAGGATAATCCACTCAACACAGACAGTTTTAACAGAGACTTCTAGAACGTAGTTCCGATGAAACACAGACCGCTGTAGAATATCTACAGAAATCAGGATGTTGTTTCTGGAAAGAGATGTTTTTGCTTTTAACTTTTTAATGTATTTTGTAGCGCTTCCAGCAACATGAATCTATTTTCTCAAATAGTATTAGATTGTTACCGGTGGCAAAATATATGTATATTTTTTGTAATTTGAGTAAACTCGCAAATTATGTTTACTTTTCATTGTTCTCTGAACATTTATATATGTATGTCGGCGTTTTGCCAATTTCAAGACATCCTTTGGCTTCCATTCATTTCTCTACAGTATGTATATCAATGAACAAACAAGTAATTGATTGGAAAATACCTTACTGTTTCATAATGATTGTTATTTGAACAAATACAGAGGCATACTTGCACAACTCAAGTAGGTTTCAATGAAAATCCGATTTATGATTTTATTGTTCATGTTGTTTCGAAATAAATAAACAATGGATATCTTGGGGAAATCCATTAATTTTTTTCAAAATATGGTTTGGCATGGCCTACATGTACATCATGTACTAACACTGTTTTGTCCTTTAGGCACTGCGAACACTTCAGTATTGTGGCCCTCTGCTCACACACACACACACACACACACACACACACACACACACACACACACAATGTGCTCACCTTGACCTCCCAGACTCGTCACCCTTTACTAGAGACGTGGGTGGTCCTGTGTCTGTCATCCCAGTTAGGCCCAAGGTGGTGATGCGTACGGTTCCCCACTCGGGTTTCCCTGTCGGAAAAAAAAATAAAGAAAGGAAGACGAAAGGCCATAGAGCATCTTTCATCTGTATGTTTTTCTCGATATGGCTTTTCCATAAACTTTTCCACTGATAAGGCCGTTAGTGTTTTATTGCTTGGGATTACAACATCAGTTAAACGGCTCAAGTGATAACCTCAGTTTATCAGAGAAAAGCTGAAGAGCTTCATGACATAACAAGAGTGGAACAACCTTTGACCATCTTGCACTCACAATGCAAACATTAGGCTCTAACGATATTTACTATTTCACAAATTCTTTCAGTATTTCACTATTTTTCTCCAATTGATGTCTAGCGAGCAGGACATCTTGGTTGTAAAAGCTGTTTATTGGTGTTGCTTGTCGGTGGTTTAGAGCCGCGCGACCCGGAGAGCGATGCACGCTGTTCTTCTCGAGTACAAACAACAATGGCCGACCTCCAACGAGCCGGCATAGCAGCAATGCTTGCGGAATTTGCCAATTTCGGCATGAATTCTTGGTAATGTGTCGTAAGTATTCCCCACTATAGAAGCTACATTTTTTTAATATAGTGTTTTGATGTTTGGTAAGATATTATTTGTAAGACCAATGCAGCCACGGGAAGGAAGGGTGATCTGTAATTCTCTACGAGGTAGGCGAGTTTATTGGCTTTGCCCCTCTTGTTTGGGTATAGACGTCCAGTCAGGGGGTCAAACCCAATAAACACAGAGGAGTCGGTGCCGAGTAGAGACATATTTACCGAAGCCCCCTTTGTTTTTCCCCCCACGGTGGAAGCTAGCATCCATTCGAAAAAGCAACGGCCTCCATCCTTTTTGCTTTCCAACGGTTCCTAGCCTGCAGCTCTTCTGTATTTGTGGAGCCATCGCAGTGAGAGTCGGGCAGCAGACACATTCTGTACATCCCTGCTGATTGGAGCGAGCTTTTTATTAGCCCTGGCAGAGACTCATATTTCTGTTTATTTCTACAGTACTCAAGCTCTGCTTGTGTGTCTCTAGGTGTTACAGTACAAGGTAATACTGAAGTTACTCATTTATTGATTGATGAAGTTTCTCAATAATTTCTCTTTACATTGCCTTCCTCTTTAACTGTTGCTGCACATTTGACAGTTGCTTATCATTCCGGATGTATTTGCTGACCTCTTTACTGATAAGATGATCTTGGTTAAGAGGGTTATCTAAGAGTGATTTTACAAGCCTTACTCAACACAGTCCATAATTGGTCATATTTGTGTAAGAACCTCTGCAGTTACAAAGTGTATCAGGAACAATGCCGCACATGCACAAGGATGTATAAGAGGTTTGATCATCATCTCGGCTTTAAAGTGGGACCAATATAGATCATTGTTTCAATCTCATGGATGTAGATAGTTTTATATGTATCATCACCCCAGGAGCCAAATTGAAACCCATGCTCACTGAAAATTCGTGTTGAAATATTATTTTGGTATTCTCTTTCATTTTCAGTTTCCATCAAAAATAAAAGGGAGTAGCTTATGAACAGCCGTTGGAGCGTTAACATAAAACTAATTCCGAAAAAGTATTATGAATCCCTACACAGCCACTCAACTTTTTTTATTTATTTGTAATGACATGCAAATACCTCTCACACATCCTAATGCTTTTGAGAAGCAGAAGACAATCAGATGCATAGTGCCCTGCACTTCTACTTTCTGTTCCTCACAATCTTTTCAAGCGATCCGTGTGATCTTGGCCCGACTGCAATCTCTCACCATTCAGACGGCTGTAAATGTGTCCAAGCGGGACTATGGTGTGGCATTTTTCCTCCTCGGAGCCCTGATATCCTGGGAGCCCCGAGTGAAAGCAGTCGTTTCTGGCTGAAACAACTCTTTTACTGAGGCGACCTGCCAGATCTTTGTGGTCGATGTGGTGCGAGGGGGGGGGGGGGGGGGGTCCTCCAGATCTGCTACTGTTAACTGTGCACGCCTTCACATTGACCTACTTCTCAACATTAATGTAATCCTAAAACAAGGAGGCGGGGGGGGGGGGGGGGATGTCATGGCTCGGTTAACCGCAGGTATGTTCCAACATACACCGAGGACTTGTTTGGATAACACAAGGACAGGCCACACCGAGGGTTTGTTTTCTCTTGGCTGCCTCTAAATGAGATCTTGTCATTTCTTACTTTTTGTTCCAGGCTGTGAGAGTGCAACGCTTTGCAGTGACTTCCCTTTAGGAATGCAACATTTTGACCACCATGACAGCATCAGACTATGCCCTCTTTTTTTTGTCCATGTCTGCCGCTTATACAGTACCTGTGTGACTCGTGTTTGAGTGCCTTGTGCAAACTTCGTGATTACTGTTTCTGCTAGATTGACTGGAAATAAATCCGTAGGCACTGATTTCCGATGAAAAGACGTGGCACTTTAAGATGTTTTCTGTGTGCATTTATTTTCTGTGTGGCTGTGCGATTGAGTGTACGATTTGAATCTGCACCTTCTGTAGATTGTCTCCCTCATAGCTGCCATGTATTCAGTCCTTCAGGCCCTGCTGCGCCTGGAAAAACCTTCTACAAATCTATAATTTAATCAAACATACTCCTTTTAGCAAATACAGGGAATCATGTATTTGCTTGCTCCATGAGGTCAGAGATGTAATGCAAGAAAGGTTCAGATAACCTTCTATACCTTGTTGCAGCATAATTGAGATTTGTGCATTTATGACCAATTCCATTTGTTCAATTACCCTGAAATAGAGCCATTATTCCATAGTCCACTGGTCTTTGAACTCTCCTCTGCATTAGGCGTCTGCTACTTCATCTGTTACGATCATCGTCTGTGTCCTGGATGTCCAGACAAACCCTTTAGCTATGACGCACAAGACTCGATGTTCGGACTTGTACCCATATGACGATACAAGCAAGTCACTTTTTGTCTTTAAATACAGCTCTTTAACCCTTGTGTTGCCTTCGGGTCATTTTGACCCGATTCAATATTGAACCCTCCTGTCGCCTTCGGGTCAATTTGACCCGATTCAATGTTTAATGTCGGTGTTCTTTCGGGAGTCAACAAACAAACATAAAGTACCTCACACTTAAACTTGGAAAACAATATTAATTCTAATAATTTTCTGGAGATTTTAATAGCTGGGGTCATATTGACCTCAAGGGTAAAATATGTTAGTAAATATAAAGGTAACAGGAGGGTTAAACATTGAATCGGGTCATATTGACCTGAAGGCGACAGGAGGGTGAAACATTGAATCGGGTCAAATTGACCCGAAGGCAACACAAGGGTTAAATGAATAGACTTCACGTTTGTGTCGTGTTTGCGTTGATGTATTTTTTAGGATTCTATAAGAGGCCTCAAAGCTGCAGTCGTATAACGTTGTGTAGTGTGAAGATCCACTCGTAGTGGTGACCATAACTTTCACTTGACTGCAGATAACCTCAGCTTCATGGATACTTGTATTGTCTTTCGTTTATTGTTTGGGTTTTACAAGCAACAACGTTACTGTTTTCAATTACTCTCGCTCTCATCAAACCAATTGTTTTTTTACATAGTTATCAATCCCGAGATTGCGGAGACCAAAACTGAGCTAAAAGGCGAATGATTTACTGAAGTTTGATTTTCCAGGATACAAAACCTCAGATATTAAGGTTGTACCATGCCTGCTAAATGTAGATAGGCTGTTGGTTCCCAATCTTTGTATACCATGGCACCCCTTCAGAGGACATGCTTTGTCCTGCCCACCTAACCCCAATATAACAGGTATAAATGTACACGGATGCGTATCAGTTTCAGCAATTGTGACATAATCAGTGCCTGTGTTGCCTTTACCAACCAAACTGCCTGGCATTATATGCCCATTAATTTCATATAATTCATACATTTACAAACACGCAGCTGATGAGTGCCATTCAAAGAGGTTGACCTCCTTGCGCGTGAGGCTCGGAGGAATGCCGTGTCCCCATTATGTCGGAGCGTGGGACTCTGTTGCCTGGTGTAGGGAGGCTAGGATGACCTTCAGGAATGCTTTTGTCGTGTACTCTCTTGCCTCTCCGAATGCACCGTGCTCTATCAGACCGGTGGCCCTTTTTTGTTGTTGCAGAATGCGATATCAACGGGTACCAGGGGTGAGAGAATGGAGAAGGGGTCCATATAAAAAGGCCGTTCTCGCTCTGCTCAGTCTCCTCTGTCCTGTGCTGCAACAGCAGGAATGTGTCAGGCAGGCCGACTGGATCTCAGAGCCGACAGCCCTTTAATGAATTTTGAAAAAGGCCTTTTTTCATTCAAAGCAGGCTGCGAGCTAACATCATGTCGCCTGGCTAAGCACCGAGGGGGGAAAGGAGGAGAGCGTAGAGGAGGGGAGCGTCGACGGTTGGTGGGGGGGGGGGAAGTAGAAGGAGGTGCTGGCAAAGTAAGTTGGCACCTGGGCAGGTGGGGGTATTGGATGTCGCTCACAGTGAGAGATAATAGGCCACTCTGCATTAGAAGCCACTCTCGGAGCATTCTTGACCCCTGCCACGAGGGTCTAAAGAGAATAGAGGGAATGTGAGAAACAAAGAAAGAATGAAAGTCAGTGAAGGAGGAGAGGATGAGAAAAGGGCCAGAGAGAGAGAGAGAGAGAGAAGACAGAGCTTCTAAAGACCCCTTGAAAGAGTCGTTTGTTATTTTGGGAAATGTGCTTATTGCTTTCTTGCCTGGAGTTAGTTAGTTGGTTAACATATTGATGCCACTCTGAGGTCTGTATGGCAAACATGGTTCTACAGTCAGTTAGCTTAGCTTTGCACAAACCACGAGACAGGTTTCAATCAGTTTAAAGGAACAGCGTGTTAGGGGGACTTATCGGCAGAAATGGAAAATTATATTATTGATATATTCTTTTTAATGCACCGGAAAATTTAAAAAAAGATCCTCTTCATTGAGCCGGCCGCCATGTTTCTCTTGTATCCCAGAGTGGACGAACCGAACACTGGCTATAGAAAGGGGCCAATGCACATTTTTTTCTGATTTTGGATCGGCCACCGTGGTTCTCCTACATGCTGGGCACAAGGGAGTAGTTTTAGTTGGTTGCAATCTGCAACCTCACCGCGAGATGCCCTCAAATCCTGCACACTACACCGTACACAGTGTATTGAGCTTTACTGTATTCCACCTTTTGTCACAACGATAATGAACACAATGACTATCACTCGAAAGTGAGGTATGTCTAGGTCAATACTCAAAGACATATACCTGACATTATTGATTGATCGACCTAAAACCTGATAGCTGTGCCCAGGTGATAGATTCACCCGTCTGTGAATGCAATATGAATCACATGCGGAAACATCAACTTAAGTCGTTATCTTCTGTCATTACCTTCGCATTGAAAATGCCGGAAGGTTATGTTTTGATCGCCGTGTATTTATTTATTTATTTGTATGCGTGTTATTCGCAAAACTCAAAAAGTATTGAACCGAATCGCATGAAATTTGGTGGTATGATTGTTTATTATCCGGGGACCAGTTGATTAGATTTTGGGATCGATCGGGTCAAAGGTCAAGGTCAAAGGTCATGAACAGGTCAAAATCTTTCGCAGAACTCAAAAAGTATTGAACCGAATCGCATGAATTTGGTGGGATGATTGTTTATTATCCGGGGACCAGTTGATGAGATTTTGGGATCGATCGGGTCAAAGGTCAAGGTCAAAGGTCATGAACAGGTCAAATCTTCTTGAATCACATGGAATTTGGTGGGATGATTGGTTATTATCCGGGGACCATTTGATTAGATTTTGGGATCAATCGGGTCAAAGGTCAAGGTCAAGGTCATGGAAAGGTCAACATCTTTTTTTACCATAGCACGATACATTTTTGTCCAATTGGCATGCAACTAATGCCAAAATGTTCATAATTCAATGCCCAATCTTGTGATATGCGAAGGTATGCGCTCTACCGAGTGCCCGTTCTAGTTAGCAGTGTGTCTCCAGGAAGCTGTCAAGGACTTGCATAGCATGCTAATTGTTTTATCATGGTTACAGCACTTGATGGTCTGCCACAACCTATAGCAAAACTCATCAACAACCACACATTGTATTAGACTGATGCAGATAGCTAAAGAATAATAAATTAGACTTATATGTCATTTACAGTTTATTTTTAGACAGTTTTTTCGAAAATGGTGTGATCCATCTATTCAGCTATTGGCTAATTGACGAACGTTTGTTGATGACAAACAATGGAAAACTGATTAAAAATGCTTTTCCGTTGCAAATAAAAATCTTTCAATGATTTGTAATGGGTCATGTCAGAACACAATGCTAACTTCACCTTGAATTGGTTGTGTGATTGCAGGAAAAATATGCAATCCTGCCAACAAGTATAAAGGTTATCTGCTTCAACGAATCGGTGCTTCTGCTACAGCATGCTGATGGCAGCATCAAAAATATGCTGTAAACTACATGAAGAATGCAGGTTAGGAGTGTGATGGAGTCAGGAGGGTTTTCTTGGCTTACGTCAGACTGCTGAGCCAATGAGATACTTGTAGCTGAGCAGGTATATCCCTTCATGGCAGCTGTAGTCTTTGAATACTTTCAGTTCAAACGAGACAGGACATCATTTGTGTTTCTACGCAGTCCAAATCCCCATTGGGTTGGGTGGGATTTTGAATTCATGCAAAATAGACCAATTCCCCTTTTTGATCGATTATATTTGCTAATTTCTCTTGATAGTACAACTCAGAACATACATCCTGTGGCCAAAAAGTGCCTTTAAAATCCAGCACAGCCCCTGCTTACCTGTCCAATTATTTGATTTTGGCACAGGCCAAAAGATAGCCGGGGGTGTTGCTCAGCGGAACTGGTTCTCAGCCACTGCCTTCCAAACGTTTTGCAGGTATAGACTGGAAACAGTGGCTGAGAACCAGCTCCACTTAGCAGCACACCCAGCTGTCTTTGGGTGGTTATTCTGATTGTTCTAAACTTGATAAATGACTTTTTGTCAAATTCAGTTTCGAGTTATCTTTGACAAAATGAAGTGTTCTGTGTGTACTAAATCTCTCAACCAAAATGGCAAGCTACATTTTTGCGGGGGGGGGGGGGGGGGGGGTCTATTTGGGAAGACTGCCTCATTGATGTTCTGTACCACACACACATACGCAGCTATCACTCTGTTGTCTATGTATAGGCACCATGACATTTCACATAGTGAGGAGGGGGCCGAAACCCCAACTGAGTCACATCACCTCCAGTGACGTCAGAGGAAATGCCAGCGAGCTGAGGCAAAGAGCTGGTTCATACCGTCCTGCAGATTCCTGGGCAGACGACCACTGTGATAGTAGAGGCTCCAGTATGCTACAGACGGAAGAAGAAAGGAAAAACGCTTTGGCTGATTACGGTGATGGAGACACAGACCAGCCTGTATGATGATCAGGCTTTTTAGGAAAGGAATTTTCTCTTATATGTGTTGTATATGATCTGGACAGGGTATTAAACACACGTTTCCTGTCCTCCAGCTTTGTTCTGCAAATCGTGTCTCACTGATGTCACAGACATCCAGACAAGATCGTCGTCCGTGCTTGAAGTGTTTGAACTGACTTGGCTTTTTCTCACGAATGATGAATCAGTCGTTTCGCCGGAATCACCCGCCTTTTTCTCACGAATGATGAATCAGTCGTTTCGCCGGAATCACCCGCCTTTTTCTCACGAATGATGAATCAGTCGTTTCGCCGGAATCACCCGCCTGTGGCCAACTGAGATTACCTCATTAATGGGATGATAAACAAAACATCAAAAGCAAAAGTTCTCTCAATCATCTGGATCGTTTACGTCCTCGGAATCTGACTCAACCTTTTATTTGCCACCCGACATACCAATAAACCACACTAAATGAATAGCAGAAAGTTCCTTGGCGGTTTGCTTGAACAAACAATGAAAATGAGGAGGGATTAACTGTTACCAATGCGTAATATGCTGCCGTTACCGTCAAAGCTTTTAGGAAACCACTAACGTATTTGTGAATCCATTGGAAGGACGCTGTGCACTTCATGGTTGACAAGTAGAAAGATGAGCAGAATTCATGCAGTGAGGATGAAACCTAGAGGAGGAAAGTTGGATTACATTTCTGTCTTTTGGAAAGCGAGTGCTATTGTGGTTGTGGGCCATTGAGCCTTAAGGTCCTTATGACAGAAGCAGTCATGAAAATAAACAGCTTCTTTTATTGAATATACTATAATATATATCATATATTTGCTGCAGACAGACCTGGGTCTCCGGGAACCGGTCTCCTTAGGTGTTTTTAAAAATAGATTGAAAATATTGGAGGGAAATTCATCTAGCTGTAGATGTTTTATATGACGGAGGTATGTGCTCCTGTGTGAGCTGGGTCGTGTTGACTTGAGTCTTAGTTTTGGTTTTATTCATGCTGTGGTTTTTTCCCCCGTTTAAAAAAAAATATTGTCTGTCACTGTTTTATGTTGTATTGTATGGAACTTTGTGTGACGTGCTACTGCTGCTGTCTTGACCAGGACACTCTTGTAAAGGAGATTTTTAATCTCAATGAGGCATTTCCTGGTTAAATAAATTAAAATAAATAAAATATACACTCACTAGCCGGATTATTACTCTATAGCTAGCAAAAACGAACACAAATATAACGTCTAATATAACAGTCCTGCTTTATTTGTGAGGATGCAGTGTGTGGTGCTGTTGAACTATATTGCATTATAACGTTATTTAGCCTAGCCTCAATAATATACATGGGGTGGACAAAATAGTAGAAACACCTTTTATCTAGGGCCATGACAGGAGGCTGGCTCACCAGGCAGGAGGCATCAGACACAGCCAGGTCCAATGGACCCTACGAGACGTGAAGTCACAAAGACTCCGGGGAGGAAGCAGAGTTAATACTGTGTGATGGAGAGATGGAAATTCATCCATAAGTAGAGAGAGAAGAGGAGATAGGTGCTCAGTGTATCCTAAAACATCCCCCAGTAGCCTATAGCAGCATCTCTAGGGGCGGGACCAGGTGAACCTGACTCACCCCTAACTATAAGACTATTAAAGAGGAAAGTCTTCCGTCTACTCTTATGAGTTGACTGAGTCTGCCTCCTGGACTGAAGGTGAAAGCTGGTTCCATAAAAGATGAGCTTGATAACTGAAGGCTCTGGCTTCCATCCTACTTTTTAAGACTCTACAAACCACAAGTAGCCCCGCATCGTATTATGCCATTACATATATGAATGTGTGTACAAGGACTGTTTGTTTTCATTCTTCATGTGTGCGCAGACAAGGCTTTATCTAGGAAGTTCATGCCAGTCTACCTGGATGACCTCATGGTCCGGCCTTCCACAAAGGAGGAGAAGCAGAAGCGTTGCGTTTGCCAAAAAGCACAGTGAGCGAACTGAGGTCATCGTGAGATAGCGGGCTCGTGGAAACACTGATGCTCTCGCTAGCATGGCTGGCCTTGGAAACTATCGTCCCGCGGGAACCCCAAAAACAGTCCGGTAAAAATCACACTGGGCGGTCAGACAGGAGAGCAGAGCGGCCACAGTTCGGTCAAAAGAAAATACTTTTTTTTTCAAGTTTTAAGTTCAGCAAAGAGGACACGGAGGTGAAATTCATCCCATTATATACACTACCGTTCAAAAGTTTGGGGTCACTTAGAAATGTCTTTATTTTTCAAAGAAAAGCACTGTTTTTTCAATAAAGATAACATTAATCAAAAATACACACTAAACATTGTTAATGTGGTAAATGACTATTCTAGATGGAAACGTCTGGTTTCTAATGAAATATCTCCATAGGTGTATAGAGGCCCATTTCCATCAACGATCACTCCAGTGTTCTAATGGTACATTGTGTTTGCTAATCGCCTTAGAAGACTAATGTCTGATTAGAAAACCCTTGTGCAATTATGTTAGCACAGCTGAAAACAGTTATGCTGGTTATATAAGCTATACAACTGGCCTTCCTTTGAGCTTGAAGAACAAAATTAATACTTCAAATATTAATCATTATTTCTAACCTTGTCAATGTCTTGACTATATTTTCGATTCAATTTTCAATTCATTTGATAAATAAAAGTGAGTTTTCATGAAAGACACAAAATTGTCTGGATGACCCCAAACTTTTGAACGGTAGTGTATGTTTATGTTATCCGGGATGCAGCCACGATTTTACTTTCACACCATAAGATGGGTAACCCAGAACACAAGGACAGGAAGATGCTTTTTTTAGGGTTCTGTGTTGGTCCTTTAACATACTGTACATATTATTCACATCCACTGCCATGTAAAGGTTTTAAAGTACTTTCGCCAACATTACATAATTTCATGGTTTATCTCATGTAAGTCAAAGCAACCTGTTGGGAGAGAGCGTTTTGTTTCATTGTGGGTACTGCTATCCCGTGGATACCCTCCAACTGATGTTCATGTTCTTGTTTAAAGTTGTCTGATTAGAACTAGACCGTATCATTATATTCCCCGAGATAGGGAATGCTGATTGTTTGGACCATTTGGCGGTGACATTTTTAATGTACGTCATCACAGCTCAGTCTTTTCTTTCATATCTGTGTATTTCTTGTTTTTTGTCCTTGTGGTCGTTCCAGACGGAGTCGATGAAAAGAACTCTGCAGGATCTGAATCTGAACATTGTGGAAATGACCGACGAGAACGCCACACTGGATGGAGGAGATGTTCTGTTCACAGGTACAACCCTCTCCGTTGGATTTTGCACCATCAAACAAAAGCCTTCCACGTATGGAAGCTTTTACAAAAAACATGTTTAGCTGTCACCTTTAAAAAGAGCTAGACCATTGTTACCTTCGCATTGGAAATGCGGAAGGTTATGTTTTGATCGCCGTGTATTTATTACCTTCGCATTGAAAATGCCGGAAGGTTATGTTTTGATCGCCGTGTATTTATTACCTTCGCATTGAAAATGCCGGAAGGTTATGTTTTGATCGTTACCTTCGCATTGAAAATGCCGGAAGGTTATGTTTTGATCGCCGTGTATTTATTTATTTATTTATTTATTTGTATGCGTGTTATTCGCAAATCTCAAAAAGTATTGAACCGAATCGCATGAAATTTGGTGGGATGATTGTTTATTATCCGGGGACCAGTTGATTAGATTTTGGGATCGATCGGGTCAAAGGTCAAAGGTCATGAACAGGTCAAAATCTTTCGCAGAACTCAAAAAGTATTGAACCGAATCGCATGAAATTTGGTGGGATCATTGTTTATTATCCGGGGACCAGTTGATTAGATTTTTGGATCGATCGGGTCAAAGGTCAAAGGTCATGAACAGGTCCAAATCTTTCGCAGAACTCAAAAAGTATTGAACCGAATCGCATGAAATTTGGTGGGATGATTGTTTATTATCCGGGGACCAGTTGATTAGATTTTGGAATTGATCGGGTCAAAGGTCAAGGTCAAAGGTCATGAACAGGTCAAATCTTCTTGAATCACATGGAATTTGGTGGGATGATTGGTTATTATCCGGGGACCATTTGATTAGATTTTGGGATCAATCGGGTCAAAGGTCAATGTCAAGGTCATGGAAAGGTCAAACTCTTTTTTTTACCATAGCACGATACATTTTTGTCCAATTGGCATGCAACTAATGCCAAAATGTTCATAATTCAATGCCCAATCTTGTGATATGCGAAGGTATGCGCTCTACCGAGTGCCCGTTCTAGTTTATTTATTTATTTGTATGCGTGTTATTCTCATAACAAAAAAAGTTTTAAACCGAATCGCATAAAGTTTGGTGGGATGATTGGTTATTATCCGGGGACCATTTGATTAGATTTTGGGATTGATCGTGTCAAAGGTCAAGGTCAAGGTCATGAAAAGGTCAAAATCTTCTTGAATCGCATGAAATTTGGTGGGATGATTGCTTATTATCCGGGGGCCATTTGATTAGATTTTAGGATCAATCGGGTCAAAGGTCAAGGTCATGGAAAGGTCAAAATCTTCTTTTTACCATAGCGCGGTCAATTTTTATCCAGTTGGCATGCAACCAAAATGTTCATAATTCAATGCCCAATCTTGTGATATGCGAAGGTATGCGCTCTACCGAGTGCCCATTCTAGTTAGTATTGGGTTTGTATACATTCATGCCAGGTATTTCATATAGTTGCATGAAATAGAAGGAAAGCGCGATAATAACATCCATGTGTACTTTAATTTAGCATTGTTTGGACAGCTGTTTATACAGAAGTGAAATATATACATGAATATATAGTTAAAACTTGAAGATCTATGGATTATACATCTTTCCTATAACGGATACTTTGTTGTCGCGGTTACCTTTGCTTCATCCGTTATCTTTGCATCTCAAGACACCTTATGTGTTGTTGTTTTTTAACATGATACAATTTACACATTTCCCTCTGGATTCAAAACATAGTAACAGAGAAACGATCCTCCATTCGACCTCCGTGACCTGGTTCCTCAGCACACTAAGCTGAAAAGTTTTCTGCAGCAAACATGTTGTGCACTGCATGCGCAAATAGAATTAGCTGCAAGACTCCGGGTGCCTCGTCTTCCTCTGGCATCCGACGCTAACATTTGGTAAGAACAAAACAATCGTAGCCACAGTCGTATGGCGGGGGCAGAACATCCACGTGGGTCAGAGTCTTCTACACTGTGCAGGCCGCAAGGGGGGAAAAAGCGTAGAACACTTCATTGGGTTTCTAGACGCTGGCTCTGTGCGCTCGTTCCTTCCAGCTGAAGTCGGTTTCCCATGGCAGGGCGAGAAACATTTCCTGTTGGCAGAGCCTCGGCTAAAAGCTCATTCTGTAAAGTTTCAGGATGCGAGGAGCCCGTCCCCGAGCTCAGTGTGCTGCTGCAGCCTCGCTTTCAGGCCTCTTGTCTGCGAACCCTTACCCCCTAACGCCCTAACCCCCTACCCCTAACCCCACCGTACTGACCACAGTGGGCCTTTTTTCACGGGCATGCATGAAGAACACACTTTGCTGATTGCAGTGTTTCCCCCGAATGTAGCTGGTGTTCAAGATTTTTAGACTTTATCACTTAAGACTTTCTCAAGTTTTTAGATTTTGTGTCTGTATCTCTCCAGATATTATACTAATCATTGCTCTATGATGTTCACCTTACCTTGTGTATGTTTTCAGATTGATTTCGTAGATGTGTAGTAATTTATCAAGGTAGTTATTTCTAATACAATTCCTCATAGTAGCCTTTAATTGTTTTGGAGTTATATTGTTTATGGATCTGTTGATCTGTGGCAAGCTTGCTGCATTCAATCGTCCCAACGGGCATAGAGACGTCAGTTGAAATTAATTTATGTTTTTGCCGATACAACTTAAAGTGGCGTCTTCATTATTTTTTCAGGTCGAGAGTTCTTTGTGGGCCTTTCCAAACGGACCAATCAGAGAGGAGCAGAGATTCTAGCGGATGCCTTTAAGGTGAGTTTAAATGGGGCATCGCTTTTTTTGGGCTGCATCACAATTAATACTAAAAGCAACAATTCCTCTCTTGCAGTCAAAGTGTATGAAACAAGCGAACATAAATATGAACAATGAGGAACCCACGCTGACACGGGGGGAACAACAGCCTTCCACATATGGAAGCTTTTACAAAAAAACATTTTTAGCACAAACACTAACATATTATCACTTCATAAAGTTGACATTGCTAACAGGCCAGGAACAGTTGCGAGTATTCAGCAGAACGTGTAAATTAGCATCTATTAGGAATTATGTTACTGGCCAACTGTGAAAATGTACATCCAATATTCACACTTTCCATTTTGATGCATTTTGGTTTTCCGTGTAATCCTGATACAAACGTTTAACTCTTTAGCTGCTAAATGCATCAGCTAGCCACTCAGTGTAATTTTAGAGCTTTTTGCACATTTCCGCCTACTTCAGCCGAAAACAATACTAATGAGAGCGGCTCAAAACAGTTAAGTTATGGGCATAATACCAAAATCATTCCCTAAAAAACATTCTCTACAGGGTAGGGATATCATTTTCTATGGATTTGTCAGAAAATATATATTTTTCCCATTACACCTGATCCATTTTTTGTAGACAGATATTGATAAGAGCAGCTTTAAGTATCAAAGATTAAAGGGAATTATGTCTTGTTTTTTTCCATATTAATAGTTAGGATGTATGGTCACTAGAAACTACAGAATGTGTTGAATCTGTTGTTCTGGGCACTTTACTGTATGAGACTGAATTAAAATCTTAATGGAAATATATATATATATATATTTCTTTATTTAGGCAAGGCAAGTTTATTTGTACAGCACTTTTCAACAAGGCAATTCAAAGTGCTTCACATAAAACCATTAAAAAGAAATCACGATTTAAAAACAATCAAGAACATTCATTAAAACACTTAAAACGGTCATAAAGCTTACAAGTATACCATTCTGACTTATTAAGTCTCTTAAATGCACACGCCTACTGCTACTGAGGGCAAATAAGAAACAAGAAATAGTATGTTATAAATCATGAGAGATACAGTAACGGCATCATCACTCAAGTCATCTTTTTACCTCCCGTTCCCTTTAATTAAATGTCTCCCTCCATCAATCTCTTTATCTCTCTCCACCCTCTCCTTTCTATTCATTATATCTGTTCGTTACAGTCGGTGTCCAGGCCACACTGTTTATGTGGACGATGTGTCGTAAAGTACACATCAAATTAAGCTGTTGCTAGGCGATATAGAGACCCTTCAACACATCCTATTGGTTGTATATATACACAAGAATAAAGCAAGTACCCTGACATAAGAGTTTGCAAAAAAGCTGTTTCTCCGATAACTGCAAAGGCGACAAACATTTAACACATTTCATATATTTTTTTATAGAGTAACTTCGTACATTTAGTTGAGAACAATACCAATAAATTAAGTATTAATTGTGAACCTAAATTTGAGAGTAGCCAAAAGTATAAATAATTGCGCTAGGTAAAATTTAGCTATTTAAGTATTTCTACTTTGTTATTGTGGAAGTAAAATGTATTCAGAGGTGGTATAATTATCTAAGCCTTTAAATACTTCAGTGTGTTTTATTTAATGGGTTATATATCACACTAGAGTTCAACACTGTGGAAGTATAAAGGCATATTAGTTGAATATAGGTCTTTCATGAACTTTCAGTTAAAAACATTGATTGAAGAGGGTCGAGCAGGCCTCAAACCAGGTCTCAGGGACCTGGTCCAGGTCCCTAACTGACCAATAGGAATACAAATAAGCACCACTAAAACTAACAACTGAGATTATTGATGAATGCTAATCACTCTCAATGGCTATTAGTCGTTAGCTCCCGCCGAGGTCCAGGCCTCAACGGGCTCCTGTGCACTTTTAAATCGGCTATTGATACAAACCTCTGCCACTGCAATAGGTGACAATTATTGAAAAGGTGATTTGACAAGCACCTGCCTCCTATTAATTATTTTAACCATCATCAACTCAATCAATACCTGCATTCCAAGCCGAGCGTTACCCGGTAAGTAAATAACGTCTTTTGAATGAATTAACTTGTATCTTCCTTTTGTTTTGAAATTGGCAAAACGTGACATCATCATCATTAATGTACTGTGCCGTCACTTTAACTCACTTCAGGGAGAAGCACTGTGAAAAGGATGAGCGAGGTGATATTCTATATTTTAGTTTTTTCGTATAGAAATATCACGAAAGTACCAAAACTATCAATAAATTGCGCCTCTACTAACTATTGAGGTATTGTCTGTGTAGCCGGAGCCCGATGAGGCGTATTTGTGCAAGATAATTTAATTCCAAGACTTTCTGACTAATTCCTGTGTGGCATAGCCTTGTTATGATGGACCGTAAAAAAATCACTTCCAAAGGAAATTGTCTGCTAAATAAACCCAAGAAACTGGAAGGATTTAAGCCTGCAGCCAAGAAAGAAGGTCACGTGTGTGTCACGAACACAGACTGATTATATCTGTTATTGTAATGCGAAGGAGTTTCATACGGCAGATTTATGCGTCTCGCTTTTTGGGATTTTGCTCTTGAGAGACCGTAACCAAAGAGGAAAGCTGGCTTACTCTTCAAGTTCAGAGGTGGGTCACAACGTTGGGAGTTCTACGCGTTGCGGGGCGACGTCGTTGCTGCACTTCCTGCTTCCAGTTTGTATCTGATTTTGAATTCCTCGTTTTTGAATTTCCTCTATTTTTCTGTTATCTTTGACGAAACAGGACTTAATGACGCGTCGCTGGCAAACGGCACTCGGAAAAATCACTTGAGCGTCCCATTATTGTTTTTTCCGGGTTTTTTATCAGATTGATTCCTCCTGTCGTGTTTTTTTTCTTTCTTTCCTATCATTATGTCCTTGAGCAAGGCACTGAACCCCCAGTTGCTTCCCGGGCTTTCGCAGCAGCCTGCTCTCCTATATACTAAGGATGGGTTAAATGCAGAGAACTAATTTCCCCTTGGGGATTAATAAAAGTGTATATTCTATTATCACATTAAGGGTCACTTTGTTGCTGGGCTTGTTTATCGCTCGACAACTGCGTACACATGTCTACGCTCTTTTATTGATGGTCCTTGACGAGTTGAGAGCAGATGGTGCTTTTGATTGAATGAGTTTATTTTGGAAATAATAATAATAATAATAACAGAGAGGCCGAACCGCTTCTTTTTATCTGCAGGTAGTGATGGTGACTCCAAATCTACCAATAAATACAAGAATATTAACACTCAATGGGTCATTTCAGCCTGTTAGGTTTAATAAAGATGATGAAATAATTTAGATAGATTTCATGAAGATGATGAAATACAAAGTCAGGTTTAATAAAGATGATGAAATGCTAAGTTAGGTTTAATAAAGATGATGAAATATTTAGTCGGGTTTAATAAAGATGATGAAATACATAGTCAGGTTTAATAAAGATGATGAAATACATAGTCAGGTTTAATAAAGATGATGAAATACTTAGTTAGGTTTAATAAAGATGATGAAATATTTAGTCGGGTTTAATAAAGATGATGAAATACATAGTCAGGTTTAATAAAGATGATGAAATACTTAGTCAGGTTTTACAAAGATGATGAAATACTTTGTTAGGTTTCATGAAAATGAAGAAATGATTAGTTAGGTTTAATAAAGATGATGAAATACTTAGTTAGCAGATGAAAAGCAACTTGAGTATCTCTCTTTATAAGAAAAGTATGACACAGTTTTAAACTGTTACTTCCTGTTTATGGATAAGCCGTGAAGGACGTTCAGATTACATAATTCCCAGTTGTCCTTTTGTATCTTCTTAACAAGTGCCAAGGAAAGAGTTCAATAAAACATCAAGGATAGAGTCATTAAAGTTGTTTGCCAAATGTTATTCTGTTCATTCGCAATAACACTTTTAGTGAATTATAGCGCTTTAATTTGAGCTAATGATGCGTTACAAATATTGAATTAAAGTGTTACCAACTGCTTGAATGGAAAATGTCACAAAAAGAGTTTAACTATGGATATTAATGTACACAATACTTCGATTACCTCAGTTTAAAGTTAAAGTAAGAGCTATAAAAAAGACATATTGTTTGATTAAGTAAACACATGGGCGTCTGTTCTGAGGCAAAACCCTGAATTGATATGCTCATATAAAAATTTGAAGTCTCACATCATTCAAATTATTAAACCTTGGTATCGTTTCAAGGTTTACAAATCTCTGTAGGTCTCAACTCTAGCTGATGGAGTCTATGTATCGACTCATGTTTAATCAATCATGTTTCAAAGTGGGAAATTCTTGCAGTCTCAAAATAATGATAAAACAATGTTATTTCAGAAGGTTATGCTATGCTGTAATTCTTTAAATGTGGAATCCAGGCTTTACTTCTTGCAAACATGAAGGCTTTTCAACTCTCATTTTAATGAATGGGGTCGGTCCAAAATCCGCTGTTGCAGGCAAAATATGAATAGAGGATTATAAAAAAATAACCTAAATAGAGACCCTAGTTCAATCAATATGGATGTAATTTGCTGGCTGAATGCTTCTTTCATCCTCATTCTGAAAAGAGATTAAAGGCAAGCATATTTCCACAATGGGCCTCGTACTGTGAGCATTGGGACATGATGACATGAACGCCACATTTTCTTGCCGTAGCTTTGGTCATTTCACATGAGAGGTTTCTATATTTGTCTTTTTGTCCACATGCGAGGACAGTTGTCGTGTTGTTTGTTCATGTTGCCAGCCTACTGTGTATTAAAGGATAACTTGTTTTTGAAAATACATTTTTGTGTCTAAGTGAACAACAACTTTTTAAATTAATCCGGTATGAAGTCATACTGCTGTACGTGAGCATCAATGTCCACTAAAAAGTGTTGCTTTCACGATCGCAAGGCTAGAAATTGTTATTGCGAGTCTCTGACAACAATAAACTGAGTAATACAACTTTTTTCTCACCTTTAGCTTAATGCTGTCAGTCTATTATTGTGTTTAAGTCTTGTTGTAAAATCTGTATCTCCATATAGATCCTGTGATCGGCCGCCGTCTTCAGCGATCTCACTCAAAACTAAGACAAATTTCAGAAATTGTTGTTCCTTTTAGTCATTTAGACACAAAAACATGAGAAAACAGGCTTGAAAAATACTGAAGGACCGCTTTAAATGTGAATAAACCACACCCACACATGAACAAATAATCATATCATATTTATTTCTAATCCTTAACTTTGATTGTTGCTTATTTGCTCATGAATATGAACCATAGAGAATGAGTAAGGGCATTTTAAAGATTGTATTAAAGCCCATCATGCCATCAGGTGTTACTAAAACGTATCTATTTTATTAGGGGCAACTATGGGTCAGTCGTTAGCAGGTCCGTCTTTCAATCAGGGGGTTGGCGGTTCAATCCCTGCCCTTGAGCAAGACACTCAACCCTCCTGTTACCTTTGGGGTCAATTTGACCCCATTCAATATTTAACGTCTCTAAAAAAATGTGACATAATTTTTTGGGATTCATATTTCATGACTTTTCCTAATTTATTGGGGACAACTGGGTAAACATAAAATTCACATGATGATATGTTTTCAATGTCCTGTACAATTTGACCCCAGGCTGTTTTTCACTGTGTAAAACATATAAGAAATATCAACTTTTTCTTTTATTTAAAGGGCTATTTAGGTAGTCAACACCTCACACTTAAACTTGGGAAACAATATCAATTCTAATAATTTTCTCTAGGTTTTAATTGCAGGGATCAAATTGACCGCAGGGGTAAAAGATGTTTGTACATTTGAAGGTAACAGGAGGGTTAACGCTGAGTTGCTCCCTGTCGCTGCGTCTACGGTTTATGAATGGAACATGATTGTAAGTCGCTTTGGATAAAAGCGTCAGTAATGTAATGTAATTATCAATAGCAGTTGGTTTATCTGTTGTTTTATATACTTTAACATGTGCTAAGCAACATCCTGCTGCCGGATAAAACCTTTAAAATCAAGTTCCTTCCAGTTGCTCTGTAATAACCCCTCTAGCCCTGGGCTCATAGCATCATCTCCCAGACTCTCCTGCTGTCTCCGCCCCGGATCTGCCTGCTATTTCATTTTTTAAAAGCCACTTTAGAACCCAGTTTAATGACACTGCCCACACCACGACAGTGCATTTTCAAAAAACAATACATCACTTTTCCACGTACATCACACTGCAGCCGCGGTGCTTTTGTTGCGGTTGCAACGGGTTGTAAAAGCGTCGTCGCAAACAAAAGGAAGACGTATCACAGTGGCGGGTTTGTGTATTTTATTTTGTTAACGCGGTAGGGAACGACCTCCGAGGAATTAGAATTGGGAGGAAACATGATGTCGGCAGATGCGGAGGCTCTTAAACCCAAAGTGATCGCTGCAGTTTGACGTGGAGAGCGAGCCGCCGTTTGATTTAAGTCCTCTTTTTATCGGTCCGTCCTCTCTTCACATTTTGTTTGGTTTCGCTTCACCTCTGTGGCAGCTGGGGTGTCGTTGGGGTCAGCTGTGGAGGTGGGGGGGGGGGGGGAGTGGCTCGGGGACAGGTGCCGCAAATTGGGCCTAATTGGCCACAGGTGTGGGGGATCTGTTTGATTGGAGGGGAGATGGCGGTGAATTGTAAGGCGCATGAGACTCAGAGACAGTTGATGAGGAAGAAACTAAAGGAATCAGGGGTGCGTGAGTGTACACTGAAGGGAGTACTGTTAGCATTCTTAAAGGACACGGGGGGTTATAAGAGGGAATACTTGAAATGTAGGGATGAGGGTTAATGTTTTTTGTAAAGTTTTTTTTGTTTGTGGTTTTTTGTTTTTGTTTTGGGGGTCTACTGTCTGATTAATACTCCAGAGCACAGGGTGGCGGCAATGCACCAATTATATGGATGCCAACCGCCGTTGAAGAAGAAGAAGAAGAAGAAGTGGATGCAGAAAAAGAAGGAGTAGGAAAAGGAGAAGAAGAAGAAGATATGAAAGTGAAGAAGAAGAAAAAGGTGTGAACTTAAAGAAGAAGATATGAAAGTGAAGAAGAAAAAGAAGCTATGAAAGAAGAAGAAGAAGATATGAAAGTGAAGAAGAGGAAAAAGGTATGAACTTAAAGAAGAAGAAGATATGAAAGTGAAGAAGAAAAAGAAGCTATGAAAGAGAAGAAGATATGAAAGTGAATGAGAAGAAAAAGGTATGAACTTAAAGAAGAAGAAGAAGATATGAAAGTGAAGAAGAAGACAAAGGTATGAACTTAAAGAAGAAGATATGAAAGTGAAGAAGAAAAAGAAGATATGAAAGTGAATGAGAAGAAAAAGGTATGAACTTAAAGAAGAAGAAGAAGAAGATATGAAAGTGAAGAAGAAGACAAAGGTGTGAACTTAAAGAAGACGATATGAAAGTGAAGAAGAAAAATAAGCTATGAAAGAGAAGAAGATATGAAAGTGAATGAGAAGAAAAATATATGAACTTAAAGAAGAAGAAGATATGAAAGTGAAGAAGAAAAAGAAGTTATGAAAGAGAAGAAGATAAGAAAGTGAATGAGAAGAAAAAGGTATGAACTTAAAGAAGAAGAAGATATGAAAGTGAAGAAGAAAAAGAAGCTATGAAAGAGAAGAAGATATGAAAGTGAATGAGAAGAAAAAGGTATGAACTTAAAGAAGAAGAAGAAGATATGAAAGTGAAGAAGAGGAAAAAGGTATGAACTTAAAGAAGAAGAAGATATGAAAGTGAAGAAGAAAAAGAAGCTATGAAAGAGAAGAAGATATGAAAGTGAATGAGAAGAAAAAGGTATGAACTTAAAGAAGAAGAAGAAGATATGAAAGTGAAAAAGAAAAAGAAGAAGAAGAAGAGATGGCGAGAGTGGTGGAGAGCAGAGCTGAGACGGTCTGCCTCAATAAAGTTTATTCCGAAATACAACCTCTGTGTTTGCGAGTCCTTTGGTGCGTTGGGGGAAACCTACTGGTGACGATATGAAACCTGACACGACCACGAATTGGATCGTGTTTCCTCTTCTTCTTCGTTTTCTTCTTGCAGGACTACGCCGTGTCGACCGTGCCCGTGCTGGAGGGTCTGCACCTGAAAAGCTTCTGCAGCATGGGAGGACCGGGCCTCATCGTCATCGGCTCCAGCGACCCCGCACAGAAGGCCCTCAAAGTACGCAGCGTGTGTGTGTGTGTGTGTTGCGTGTGCAGTGAACGCATCGTCCCATTGCTCAAAGAAAACCACCGAATCAATGCCGTGCCATTTGTTTTTATAACGATGACGCGGCTCATTTTTGTTTTTTTTGTTTGACTCTTGGCTTTCGACGCTGTTGGTATAAACGGTCCCATCCTTTTTTTGCCTGCTGCTCTGCGAAAGTATTCGGCAAGAATAACACGACAAGACAGGACGCTACAGGTGTTGATTCAGAGCAGACTCCCTTCAGGTGCGTTCACACCAAAAGCCAAGCGATTTTAAACGCGTGATTTTACTCGCTCGACCATTCGCCGTGTTCACGCCATGAGCGTCGAGACGCTCCCCGGGGGGCGGGGCTTATCTCCGTGTCTCGTCTCCGTAAAGACCGTTATCATTTCCTTCATCCACCACGGAATAACTAACCACTAGTTCTGCTTTATACTTGTTGTGGACATCCCACACACTAACGCCCTGGTGTTTGGGTTCATGACATCACCCGTAGGCTCACTCAGCTCGGTCACTTTCACCGATGAAGTTACTGTTACGTCTGAAAGACTTCCGCTTCCAGCTACGAGAGTGGAACTCAAGAGCTGATTGGCCCCGAGTTGCGAGATTACCGCCTTGAAATATTTCAACTCGGGGCGAAAATTGTGCCGCTGGAAACGCGTCACCCACATCTCGTCGCCCCAAACTCGCCGCCCGGGAAAATATCGCGTCTATCGCAGCCACACGCGTCTGTACGTTGACTTTTCATGGGATTCGGTCGCGCGAAAAAATAGTTTCGCTTTTGGTGTGAATGCACCTTAACTCACAGCTCGATTACTGCTTCCACCGCGGCAGAACGCATCGACGGCACCTGTCGCCTTCATCCTCTCGTCATTTATAAATACTCTGGGGCCGAAGCGGAGGGGGTCGCCTCACGGCGCTCACACACTCCCGGCTTCAATTACAACGGTATTCCTTTTAACAGCTTGAGGCGATGACGGCGTGAAAGGCTTCCGAATCAATCGAGCGCCGTCGTTAACGATCACAAAGACGCTCCGAAAAGGAATAAAGCCGGGGGGATGCCGAAAAGGACGCCACGTGAACGAGAGACAGTTTTACGCCCCGGCGAAGACGGATTGGTGTTTTTTGTTTTTTTTAGAGTGAGTAATAAATCTCAGCCCATCCCTCTGATGGAATTATTCTTAAAATTCCCAAACGTCAACACACGAGACTGTATGTGAACATTTCTCACGCCACACATCACTAAAATATATGGTGCGATATTTAAAGTTGTGTTTCCACAGCGTGATGACGCATGATTTGCGTTCATTTATGCATTTATAAAGACTTACACACACACACACACACACACACACACACACACACACACACCCTTGGCATATCACTTCTGGCAGGGCTCTTCATTTGCCTCCCAGTGTGATATCACCCCCTACTGGCTTTACCCTACACACGGTGACTTTAAGTCAAGTAAACAGCCACTTATTAATATCTCATGGGGCAATGAAAAGCAGACCATGTGACGACACATCCTAACGAAGCCAAGTACTTGAGAACCGGCACGAGGTCGCGCTCGTTGGTTTTGTATATCCGAAGTGTACACAAGAAATTCAAGAATATATGCTTTAAAACACACTCGGTAATTGATTTTTATATTCTAGCTTTGGCTCGTTACGATTCCAGCCCGTTTGACCCCCCCCCAGTAATTGGCTACTGGAGCGACGAGTAGCGAGACTTAATTACAGACTGCTCGCTTTCTAATTACGGCTTGCGTCACCTTCTCCGGCACTAATCGGGCACTATTTTTAAGGACCTTTTAACGACACTGGGTTTGTAATTGGGTAATGTCCCTTTTGTGGCGAGTGAGATATCGTGAATGTCGTTTTTAATGAATTCCGAGTGCTTGTTTTTGGATGCGGATGCAGCTCTTACGGCAACGAGGCTCATTATGCCCGCGTACACTTGGACACTTGTACAAATTAAAGTTGGAGCCCGAATAATTATGTTTGTCTTTAGGGAGCTATATAGTTTTATTCAGACCCTGGCTTGTTGGCAGTGTTAGTGTAGAAGGTCTCTTATGTGTATATCCACTAATATCTAGTTAATAAGGCTGTTAATTTACACTCTGGTGTTGCCGTCAGTCTACATCTGGGATGTGTGTATATGTGTAGGCCAGGTATAGTCTCCCCCCCCCCCCACCCCGTCTGTGTTCAGCTCTCCCATGGGTGAGAATACACGTCCACCGGATGGATTCCATCACCCATCTGCCGCTGTCACTGCCAAGCTTCGCTTATGAAGTCGTCATCCTGAAATATATCGGCAGCAACCACTTCCTGTTCTCTCGCACACGCGATTCCCTCCTTATGTTGGACTGCGGGGGCGGATCGCTCACTCAGGCGCGTTTCATCCATGAGGTCATTGCTCACCGCTGCTCAGGGTTTGATCTTCACCTCAAGTTGTGTTTGCACACTTGAGTCTTTTCTTTAATAAAGAATGAGGTGACAACATGGTGAAGAGTTGTGTTTGATGGACCAACTCCTCCATTTCAAACATTTAGACGAGTAAAATGAACATAAAATTCACCTTTTATGAGCATATTTGATTCAAATTGATGGTTTATCTAGTCTGTTAAATATCCTTCAGCAGCAAAGAGCAGCTCGAGGTTCGATGTTACACTGTTGTTGATCGTATTTGCCATCTTGTTTCAGTAGCTCGCATCGGGATATTGGCACAAGTCGTTAGAAAGTAGTCAACCAGAGCATTTGTTAAAGTAAAGTAAAGGTTAGGCTTTATCCTGGACGGGCGGGGGAGGGGCAATCTAATAGTTGTTGAGATGTTTAAATTCGAAACTAAATAATAATAAACTTCATTCGCCCTGCGACCCCTTAACAGGATAAGCAATTAAAGATGGATGGATGACCAGCAGCCATTGGCATGCTGGGGGTCACTCTGTCAGATTGGTGATCTCTGCATCATGCATCATATCGGAAGGGGCCCATACATGGCATCTGAACACTAGGTTTCCTTGCCAATTATGTTCTTAAGTCTCTGAGTCAGCTGCAGCAAGTGATATTATACACAGGTGACTGTATAGGGTCTCTGGTTCGTTGCCCTCTTCATTCATAACTTTAAAAGAAAGATATAAGAAATGTGAATTTTTCGGGCCATTTTTTTTTGGACGATTTCTGTTGTTACTTGTTTTATCGCTTCCTTCCTTTTTCCATGTCACCTTCCATTGGATACCTGAGGGCGCATCAAGAAACACTCCCTTTTAGATCTTCCCAGAGGGAAACATGAGTCGAGGAGCAAAATGAAACAAGTATTGTGCGTCAACAAGAACCAATTTCAGTTTAATTTCCCCTCTGTAGTTGGAAGCGGCCTCAGGTTCGGATCTGTCTAGTTCGTGCCTGGTAGGAAGTATTGTTCAACTTTTAACGGCCTCCTGGGAACGATTACTACAATGGAAATATTCCTTCATTGGGCCAAAATACAGAACGTGCCGAGGACCACTGTGCACAGTACGGGGTCCAGTAAATTGTCTGTGTTTCTGTTAACTACTCGGGATTTCCCCGGGGGGGTTGTATTACCTTCCTGTAATTTTTTTTGAATGAGGACGTTCTACGGCCCAGTTAGCACTCGACATATGAACTGGACCTCGGCCGCCGTCCAAGAATAAGTTGCAGTTGCTTTGGATGTGGTCTTGGTCAAGGATGACTGTGTAGAAGCCTCGGTCCTCCATTGTTCTCTATTGCTGAAGACACACACGTGTCATTTTAGCTAACGCTTTTATCCAAAGAGACTTATAGAGACAATAAGGGAATTCAACCACAAACTCAGAACAACAAGAATCAAGAAAGCCAAACTACAAAAATACCATGAGTAATACCATGAGTAATACCAAGAGTAATACCAAGAGTAATACCATAATTAATACCATAATTAATACCATAATTAATACCATAATTAATACCATGAGTAATACCATAATTAATACCATGAGTAATACCATGAGAAATACCATAATTAAGTGCCATTCAAGTGCCACTGAAGTGCTAATCTGTTTTTATTCAAGGTATAGTCGGAAAATCTGAGGCATCCTTAACTAGATGTTAGCAAAAAGCTTCCGGTAATTTAAATAAAAAAATGCCTTAAAAAGCATACAGTAACCTGGCTGCCCGTGATTATTTTTATTTCATGAACCCTGAGATTTAAATAAATCTAATTATTTATTAAAAAATAGATGGTAATCTGTTCTTATATGGACTAGTTGCAGCCACTGACATTGAACAGAGAACTGACCGGTCCATCAGTCAAGTACTTTCTTTTTATTTTTAGGATTTTATTGTATTTCATGGATCAGAACTTTACACAAATCACTGTGAAATTTTGCTGTCGAACATTTTCCTCACACTCAAAACTGTTTTTTTCTTTCTCACCGAGTGACGCAGGAACTGTGATCTTTGGTGGAGTCCACGTTTATTCTCCCCTCTCCCACTCCTAATCCCCCCCGCCCCCCGCATGTGAGAGACGGTGTTGGCGGTCACGCACATGGACAGTGTTTTCATTTAGGGCTGCTGCAATCACCCAACACACCCATCTGTGACCTGGGAATGTGTCTGGTCCGGTTACACACACGCATACACACGCGTGTGCACAAACTGCATGAACTCAGAAATGGCAACGTCAGCTCCGATGCGACTAGATTTGCAATCGTTTACAGGCTGTTTTTACATCAGAAAAAATGTCTAGTCGGCTATGCTCTACTGGTGTAACGCATGATTTCCCAGCTTTTATTAATTTTAACATTCGTTTTTTTCATTGTTGGAGCAAAACTTTTAATCTGGCGTTGGCTTCACGCGCTACTTCCCCGAGATCACTTTTCTAACAACGAGTCAAGTCATGTGAGGACTTCTTCCTTGAGATTTACTATTTAATGATGAGATTTATTGCTCGCACTCACCACACACAATTGTTCTTATTTATTTCCACGAAGCACTGATGCCGCGTGCCAGATACATAAAATGTGTCCTTTCCTGTGCGCCGAATAGAGTTTCCCAGGAAAGCTTTACTTAGAGCGGCACATTTGATATTTTGTTGGATCTATTTACATGACAATAACTCTGTTTTTTCAGGGCACAAGGAGGTTGAGTACTTTGAACTTATTAGGCGAGTAATATCCGGCTTACGTAACGTCCCATCCAGACGACTCATTTGGAAAAGAGAAACAATCAATCAACTTGGGGGGGAAAAGATCCAGGGATGTCCAGAATAAACATCTGGTGTCAGAACCTACTGCTTGGTACCGACCTCCCAAAGAGACGGGGGTTAAGCCCTCAACGGGTTCAGGACTGGCCCCCAGACCCTGGTTCACCAGCAGCAGCCCGAGCCCACTGTGTGCTGGTGGAGAGGAGCAAACAATGGAATGGATCATTGAAGCTTGCCCTTTCAAAAAAAAGACGAAAAGAAAGGATTCTGCTCGGGCCAAGGACTTTGCATTCGCGAAATGAACAAATAACTGCAAAGTAATCCATATTTCTATAGAATTCACCAAGGAAAAGGCCTCTCCTGTCTCAGTAAACACCCCGATCGTTTCCTGTTGAAACGGATCCAGGGGGTCGGTCATAAAGCCACATTGTGCTCACAAATCCACCCCCCCCCCCCCCAAAAATTCGCCCACATTGGAGTTTGTGTCATCACATTTGCTTCCAGCCACTCCCCCCATACCGATATGCGCATCATACCAGACGTCCTACATTTGTTTAACTTTAGGAGTGAAATCTAGAGACTTGTTTTATGAGTTTTATAAGTGACATTTTTTGACAGATAATCTTTAGAAATATAGCCAATTTATCCCGCTCTTGTTGAAAGGTGATAGTCAGAAAGCGGAGCAGTAGAAAATCAGAGGGGAGGTCTATATCTGATGCAAAAATAATTTCTCAAAAATACCTTTTCGGAATGTTGAGGCTTTTTCGATTATTTCTTTAGATTAAAAAAAAAAATTTGACTCGCTCTCCAGCCCCCCCCCCCCCCTTCCTCCCCTTCTCGTCTCCGAGGTATCCGTCCGCAGATGTTCTGCTCATAAACATTAAGAGGCACCTGTCTCCTGGTCATAACATCCTCAACCCTGACTTCCACTTGGCAACATGGGCGTCTTCTCCGACTCGCTCCCCCCACTGTCTGTCCCACTTTCAACTCCTTTCAGATTACATAAATAACATGACATCTGCTGAGAAAGAATGTCCGTCTGCTCCTATGTTCTCCATTAAGGCCCCCACCCCCCACCCCCCGGGCCCGAGAGTGGTTTGGCCAGCCGAACGATGTGGTCTTTGGTATTGTGGCCTCGCTTCAGACTTAAAAGTGCCTGATAGTCTGAATAACTGTTTTCTGTCTGGCCTCTCTGAAAGTCTCCCTGAAGGACTCCGAAACAGCCTGCCGTTAGTTTACATAAAAGTCTATTTCCTGTCTGTCTCTTATCTGTGTGTGTGTGTGTGTGTGTGTGTGTGTGTGTGTGTGTGTGTAGATCATGCAGCAAATGAGTGACCACCGCTACGACAAGCTGACGGTGCCTGACGACTACGCTGCCAACTGCATCTACATGAACCTCCCCAATAAGGGACATGTGCTGCTGCACCCCACCGCGGAGCAGTATCCAGAAAGCGCAAAGGTAAATGCTCAGTCAACACACAGTAAATGTCGTCTCACACACGCAATAACATTCATTTTACAATCCTGAGGTTAGAACTTTTGGGAGGAAGAAACTCTCTCAGGACAACCAGGCGGCTTTTAGTGGCTTCCATTTAAAGAGGACTTGCCTTTTGTTGCTCTCCATCCCGTCAAAACCACTGAGATAAACAAGTGGCCAGAGAGGGGAACCCTCCAGTTTGTGGTTGTTGCTGGCGCTGTTGTTTTATGACATTAAAAAAAAACCTGTAGTTTAATGTGAAGTGACCTTTTGTGGACAAGAGTTAGCATTTTGGTTTGTTCGCCTCGGGCTGCTGTCGAAGCATGGCCCATAGCGGACTCCATGGAGAGAACCTTCTCCCTATGTACTTATCAATGGCTCATCCCCAAGGTAATGACAACATGACGATTTTTGTTTTCAGGTACACTAAAGAAAACATACTTATTCATATTATATTCCATTTCTGCCAATAGATCCACTAAATACTTCACACTGTAATCTACATGGTACAAATGTGTATGTGAAAGCACCAGATGGTGCAGCTCCACAGAGGGTTCTTAACCCTTGTGTTGCCTTAGGGTCATTTTGACCCGAATCAATATTACACCCTCCCCCCGCCTTTGGGTCATTTTGACCCGATTCAATGTTTCACCCTCCTGTTACCTTTATATTTACTAACATATTTTACCCTTTGGGTTCAATTTGACGCCAGCAATTAAAACCTCCAGAAAATTATTAGAATTAATATTGTTTTCCAAGTTTAAGTGTGAGGCACTTTATGTTTGTTTGTTGACTTCCTAAAGAACACCGACATTAAACATTGAATGGGGTCAAATTAATCCTAAGGCGGGGGGAGGGTGTAATATTGATTCGGGTCAAAATGACCCTAAGGCAACACAAGGGTTAAAACCCCTCCTGCCCAGCACTAAGGAGCAGACAGACAAAGTTAGCAACCAGCTGGTGAACATTGTGAAGCATTCAGCTGATTTAGATATTGAGCAGATATTTGCTCTCAAAAGCAGCTGGAGACCAAACCCCTAGCTAAAGGACCAAGTGAATGTTGGACTTGCATTCATCAAACTTAAATCAAAAGAAACTCTATCGTTGCTCCATATCTGCCGGATGTGTCAATACGCTGCTGTTTGTTAATGCATTTTACATATTTACTTGATCGTATTTTTCCGTGTGGCGTCTATAGCTTTTAGTTGCGGTGTTCGCTAAGTGGACCAACATTAAGACAGTATTACAAGTTTAAATATCTAAAAATGACTTCATATTTAAACTAGCAAATCACAAAATGATACTTGTTATGTCTTATTTACTATCTCTCTTTAAAACTCTTTATTTGGAGGATCCACATGGGCCAGCGGTGTACGGTCTACTCTCAAGTAAAGTTGGGATGCTCCAATTTCTGATGAAAGTAAAATGACCTTCTGTTATATAGTAACATTTTCTTTTTGTACTTATGTCTCCCAAGTTAGCACTATTTCAGGAACTCATAAGGGAAATGCCAAAAAACATCTATAGGGTTGAGAGTAATTTTAAAGACCTTTTGAGAATTGCCCCTAGTGCCCTCTTATGAACTATCGGTATTCAATTCAGTTTAATTCAGTTTATTTGTATAGCCCAATTTCACAAATTACAAATTTGTCTCGGAGTGCTTTACAATCTGTACACATAGACATCCCTGCCCCAAAACCTCACATCGGACCAGGAAAAACTCCCAAATAACCCTTCAGGGGGAAAAAAAGGGAAGAAACCTGGAGGAGAGCAACAGAGGAGGATCCCTCTCCTAGGATGGACAGATGCAATAGATGTAATGTGTACAGAAGGACAGATTTAGAGTTAAAATACATTCAATGAATATGACAGAGTGTATGAATAGTTCATAGTAGGCATATTCCACGATGGAGACCTCCACGATCCATCAGGCAGATGGCGGTGGGGAGGAGGAGCGGGCGGAGTCTCAACAGGACAGTGGCGTAGTCATGAGCAGGAATTCCACGACCCAGACGATCCATCAGGCAGATAGGATCTATGCCGTCTCATAGGGTCCGATGACCCCATGAGACGTAAAGTCAAAAGGACTTCCGGGGAGAAAGCAGAGTTAGTAACGTGTGATTGAGAGATGAAAATTCATCCTTAAGGAGAGAAAAAAGAGGAGATAGGTACTCAGTGCATCCTAAAACGTCCCCCGGCAGCTATAAGCCTATAGCAGCATATCAAGGGGCTGGACCAGGGCAAACCTGATTCAGCCCTAACTATAAGCTCTGTCAAAAAGGAATGTGTTCTTTGTTAAACTGTAGAGTGCTGTATGCTGGCCCGACACGCCTCGTGTATTCCTACAGTGTCTCATAACCTTTCGTAGACATGCAGTGACCTACTTGCAAACAACATCAAATGGCCATTCATGGATAACGCTCGCATATCGTTCCCCGCCGTAGTTCCCTGTGAAGGACGTCTTATTGTCTCACTTTTTCTGGGGTTGGAAAAGCTGAGCCAGTAGCCATGTCATTAAGATGCCTTGGGGTCACTTCTCAATCACAAGTTAAAAAAAAGGACTCTCACAGGATCCAACCCGGCACCCTACAATCTGCAGAGACAGTTCTCCGACCTCACAATGTACTCTGTGGTTAAAACCCCTACCTCCGCCATCTATTTTTAGATGGGAAGAATTTACAAAATTATATGTCTTTGGGACTTAAAATCCGTGGCATTGGCTCATTTTCTTTCCAGGAAGATTTACTGAGGGAATTTAAGAATAATGAGAATCTATTTGTGTATCTTGTGCTTCCTGTTTCCAAAGCATCCTTTCAACGGTTCATTTCAAGCAATATTTGAGGAATGCATGTTAGGTCCACGATCCGGTTTCCTTTTTTTTAAATGTTCAAATTCACCAAAAAATTGGCCTGGAACACATTTTTGGGCCAAACCTCTGTTTAAAGAATTAGAGACTATGAAGTGGAACAATATGAATAGCACATAGTGGATGGTTGCCCATCATGCCTTGCTGTACAGTAAGTCCACAGTTGGGACATGTTTCTGAAGAGAACTCGTTGCTTGTGAGATATGGAGATTTCTCAGCATCACCACAGTCTCTTTGCAAGACTTCTGCTACTTGTCCGTCCTAATCTCCAGCCTATTTTTAGTTTTCTTGTAAAGTTACATAAGAGTTCCACACTAACAACGGCAGGGGGTCATGAGGGAGGATTGGTGGGGGTCAGAGTGGGTGGAGACGGGGGGCATCTTTTAACGGTTAGCAGTGGCGACGGCCCTGGAGGGTTTAAGTTTGGAGAGAAAGAAACTGAGCGGACATAAACCCGAGTGAAATATAGCAGCTACTTCTCGGGGTGAGACCATGCCACCCGCCGACCCAACGTATAAACACCACCTGAAGTAATGAGAACTTGGCTGGAAATGTATATCTAAATGTGCTCACGTAATTACAGCAGAGCACAATTTCAATGATTTTTTACGCTCATAAGGTAGATACAAAAGTGTTTTGCCATCGTTAGTTCGCTAATGTTCTCTCACTTAGCTAACGTTCTTTCACTTAGCTAACGTTCTTTCACTTAAATAATGTTCTCTCACTTAGCTAACATTCTTTCACTGAGCTAACGTTCTTTCACTTAGCTAACGTTCTTTCACTTAGCTAACGTTCTTTCACTTAGCTAACATTCTTTCACTTAAATAATGTTCTCTCACTTAGCTAACGTTCTTTCACTTAGCTAACGTTCTTTCACTTAGCTAACATTCTTTCACTTAAATAATGTTCTCTCACTTAGCTAACGTTCTTTCACTTAGCTAACGTTCTTTCACTTAAATAATGTTCTCTCACTTAGCTAACGTTCTTTCACTTAGCTAACGTTCCCCACTGGCTGGCTACTACTTGCCCTTGGGGAAAGCGCTGTTCGTGGAAAATGCAATATTGCAATGCCACTTTTTAATGGTATTCATCATGTTTTCTGTCTTTAATCTTCCTTGATTCCTTCTTACTCAATACAAAGCTTTAGTGTTTGTAAGGAAATGGCATGGTTGGTACAAAGATGGGTGGTGTGTGATTGATTAGGGTGGTCGGGGCGTTGCCAACATGCCATGGCAGATTTGTTTGCTCCCAGTCCAGCCCTGGTAATCCCGTAACTCATTTTAGCGTCGTGAGCAAAACAAATTGGCATTTATATGGAAATTGGATAGAAATAGGCATTAACATATGCATTAGCACCAAATGTGGTATAATGTGGTCACAGAAGAGTATGATGATGCAGTGCCATTGTTTAACGGTGTTGGGAAGAGAAAAGTGAAGAGTTATAAGGCACATGAATACGTCATTTGGATCACCCGAGGCTTCGTCAGCCATATTGCATCATGAGATAAGAATTTGTCGAGCTGGTCCCTTCTGGCTGCGCTGCAAGGCCTTCGCTCACGATCACAGCGGGGTGGAAATGAGAGTTTAACAGCACACACAAAAATAAATTCTCGTTTGGAAGTCGAGTAGGAAAACACTGGTTTTCTTCTGGAAACGGTCCATAGGGTGACAGACTACTTTACGAGGGTCTTTTGAGAATGTCGTAATAGTTCTCACTCCCATCTTTTTTTCATATATATTTTTTTTTGCCGGGAGACCAGGAAACCTTCTCGAAACGCTTGTTCTCCCGCTTCACAATTTGTGTCTCTCTGTGCAGCACAGGGCGTTTTATATGACGGAACATTACAAGTTGTCAAGAGGAGTAAACAAACCGAAGTGTTGCATAAGTTCTCCCTTTCAGTTTAACTACTGCCAACGGTACGTCAGTCTTTTCTAAAGGGCTTAGTTGCAGTGCTGGGCCGGTCAATACCTACAACACTGGCCCACAGATGTGGTACCCAAGGGCAGGAACAGCTGGTGCCATTAAAATATCTATTTAGTATCTGATTTGATTTGTCTGTGGAAGGGCAGGATCTTGATTCCCCAACTGTGTCGTGTTTAAACATGTGTCTCCAGTGATAGCTAGCTGGACACTGATCTGTTGCATTTCAGTTGACATCATTTTGTATTGTAACCTTGGATGGGTTAGAATAATCTAAAAGAGCAGGATTTCGGGAAGTTGTTCCCCCCCAATGATGCTCATGTCTGTTTATCCCCTAAGGTGTTCGAGAAGTTGAAGGACTACATGCTGATCCCCGTGTCCAACATTGAGAAGGTCAAAGTGGATGGAGCCCTCACATGCTGCTCGGTACTCATCAACAAGAAGGCCAACGTCTGACTGGGGGTTCATCAAACCTATCTTGTCAATTTAGAGGCAGGATAGGGACGTTCACTTGTGCTGGAGGGACAGTGAACATAGAAATTGGAGGGAACCATCTGGTCTCGCTTTTCCCTCCAAACACTCAAATTGCATTTAACTTTCTTTAGTGTGTGAATAGATCAATCGACATAAAACACAATTATTGATGAGGTTTATTATTATGTTCCTATAAGAATTTTGATATTACATCAAAATTAGTCTTATTTTTCTCTTGATTTGACAACTCTAGCACTTACATTTTTCTCTTGATTTGACAACTCTAGCACTTACTTTCAAAAGTTAAATACGAGGCATTCTGGGGTCATGAATTCTCCCCACATCGAGTCATATTATCTTTCTTGACAGTATTTACTCCAATTGGTCTCCAAACTAATCAAATTTGATTCAAGTCAATCTGATCTCAGATCAGGGGGACGAGTAGACCACGTGCCATGTTGAGCATGTGTTCATGGTATTTCGGAGCAAAATTTAGCGGGGAAAATCCTGCTACTTCTGTAATATGACAATCTTAAACAAGGTGAATTATTGCTGCTTCTTTACAGTTGGTGCTGAGCAAAATTCATGACTCTACATTATTTCAAAACAACTAACTTTATCAAAATGCATGGCTGACTACAAGGTTTTGATTTCGCCTTTGATAACTTTGTTATAATTATTCACGAGTGATACACATACTGCTATTGAGACCCTAGGCGGCGTTACTTTTCTCTCCTAATATTTTGTAATCATTGTTCTTGAACGTTACGAGACCGGAGACGTCTCAATAATTGCAACACGCTAACGGTAGCCTGTTATTCGAAAAAGACCACCTGTGGCTATTTGGCTTCCCTCCTGGCGAGCCCTTGGTTAGATATATATGAGGATGCAAACACATTGATTTGTGCCCAACCCTACAAAGGACAGATAAAAGCTGCCTTTTTGGGGGATGTATGTTTTCATTACGGAAACTAAAAACACATCTTTTCCGACAATACCTTGAATAAAAACAGATTAGCACTTCAGTGGCACTTGAATGGCACTTAATTATGTATTACTCATGGTATTAATTATAGTATTACTTATGGTATTATTTATAGTATAACGTATGGTATTACTCATAGTATTACTCATGGTACTACTTATGGCACTTACCTATGGTTTGTTTGTAGTTTGGCTTTCTTGAAGAAACATTAAATTCTTGATTGTTGTAGTTCTGGGTTTGTACTCGTGGATGATGCACTTATTGTAAGTCGCTTTGGATAAAAGCGTTAGCTAAACGACATGTAATGTCATGTAATGCAATTCCAATAAGATGAACTAACCTTTCTGTCATTCCAACATAACACCTCTGCTCTCCTAAATGTACAACGTCTACATGGTAAACCAATGCCATCCCTCCTTCTCAATGATGGCGAATACACTGTAGTTTTCTCACTCCAGTGGTTCTGCCAGTGTTGTTGATGACATAGTTGTCGTTTGTATGTCTCGGAGCATGCTGGGAAACTGATGTTCAACTAAATCCAGTAGAATTAAGTGTGACTGCAGAGTGTCTGCAGAACAAGCTGTTTGATGTGTTTCCTTGTGGTCGTTTCAAACACGAGTTTAAAGGGTCGTTGCTGTGCTCTTATTTTGGCGGTCTTATCTATGTCGTTGCTGAATTCATGTTTGAGGCCTGCAGATGTGACACCATCGGGTATGTAAATAAGTAAACTGTATATGCACTATGTACTGTACACGTTGAAGCCCCATCATCGGTGAAAACCATGTTTTTTTTCTCATTATGATTGTAAGTGAAAGTTGAGGAAATGACATCAGGAGGTGATTCAACCTCCCTCTGTACACGTTTGCACATGGGCAACCGGGCAGTGATGAAACATGGAAAGAATTCCCGTCCGGAGGAGAGAGAGAGGGCTCGTACACCAGTAAACACCGACTCCTTTAAACTTTCTCTGCCTTTCCGCTCACTCGCTCTCCTATTGCCTCATTGACAATCCATGATAATTTATGGCCATGATATCACAGTCTGGCGAAACACACCGTGGATGTGATGGCCTGCCGTTAAAAGTGTGACACTCGTATATTTTAGAGAAGGCGGCTGGCTGGCTGGATGCAGGATGATAGCATAGTTGCAGAGCATCCAGTTCTGATGCTCAGTCCAGAGCGCCGAGCCAGACCCGTCATACACCGGTCTGATTATTGCACGGTCAATCCTTGGATTTTATCTATCATCGTCATCCCCGTTCCCATCGCTCCAAAATCAACCATCGTTTGTGGAGCTCTGGGGCGCCATAACCTTCTTCACTGATTCATAACATTTATTACATGTTTGGCTCTGGAGGTTGTCTGTGAGTAATTGCTCTTGAAGATGTATGTTGACTCTGTTGAGGGTTTATTCCTCCTCCTGCTAACCCCCCCCCCCCCCTCACTCATCACAGTTGTCATAATGGTTGCGATTTTCTTTCTTTTGTCCTTTTGATTTCATACAAATTGTGAGTGATGATAATTTGAGGCATCTTAAATTGTCTACTTTTGTGTAATAAATTAACATGGAGTATTCAACTGTGTTGTGCTTTCTTTCTTTAAAAAAATTAATTAAATCTGATTTTAATTAGCTTTAGTTGTGGAGATTCACTTTTAATCAATTTGATTTGTAATCACATTTTGACAATATATTAACAGCTATAACCCTCAATGATAAGGTTGGTATGTCATCAGGAGAGATGAAGTATCATCAAACTGTTCTTTCATTATTTGTAGAATAACTACCTTCATGTCCCTTTGAGTTCTGCTACCACCTAGTGACACCCAAATGTAAGACAGTCCAGGAAGTAGTCTGTACCGAAGAAAGTCCAAATACAGGACTGTCTCAGAAAATTAGAATATTGTGATAAAGTTCTTTATTTTCTGTAATGCAATTAAAAAAACAAAAATGTCATGCATTCTGGATTCATTACAAATCAACTGAAATATTGCAAGCCTTTTATTCTTTTAATATTGCTGATTATGGTTTACAGCTTAAGAAAACTCAAATATCCTATTTCTAAATATTAGAATATCATGAAAAAGTATACTAGTAGGGTATTAAACAAATCACTTGAATCGTCTAATTAACTCGAAACACCTGGAAACACATTTTCAAATGTTTGATTTTGTTTTGCTGTTATAAATCTTTTTTTTTACTTGGTCTGAGGAAATATTCAAATTTGATGAGATAGGATTTTAGAGTTTTCTTAAGCTGTAAGCCATAATCAGCAATATTAAAAGAATAAAAGGCTTGCAATATTTCAGTTGATTTGTAATGAATCCAGAATGCATGACATTTTTGTTTTTTTAATTGCATTACAGAAAATAAAGAACTTTATCACAATATTCTAATTTTCTGAGACAGTCCTGTAGCTGCTGGGAGAGAAACAGCTTTTTCAAGGTTTATTTACATAGAAACTGGCATAATTAACCAAAAGCTGAGAAGTTAACAGGGACACAAACATTTTTTTTATTCTGATAAAAAAAAAGAAGAAGATCATCAAGGTCTTTTAGATACAGCCATTTGAAACAGTAATAACATATATACAATTGGCTCATGTAAAACCTCATATTTCCACATACAAATACAATCAAAACATTTTCATTTGAATATATAATCCTCTCATCAAAAAAAAGAAGAAAGTTGACTAAGCTAACTGCTAGCAACCACTTGGTAATTACCGTTAGCCGGTCTTATAAGATGCAGCCTTCTTGAATATCTCACAAAATATCTCGTCATCTAATGGTTCTCTCTTGTGGACATTAAAAGACAGCAGTGTGGAGACCTGTATGTACAATTACCAATATAAAAGTAACATTACAATATAGTATGCCTAATTATCGTCTTTCAGGTACAAATGATTTAAAATAGTCATAACATTTATAAAAATTGGCTCATGTAAAACTTTGGGGGGGATGTGACACTCCACCTCAGATTTCCTCATACAAATACAATCAAAAAAATTTCATTTGAATATATAATCCTCTCAAATCTTTCAAAAGAAAAGTCCCCAAAATGTTTTGGGCTAAGCTAACTGCTAGCAACCACCGGGTAACTACTGTTAGCAAGATGCAGTCTTCTTGACTACCTCACAAAATATCTTGTCATCTCTATGGTTATCTCTTGTGGACATAAAAAGACAGCCGTGTGGAGACCTGTATGTACAGTTACCAATATAAAAGTAACATTACAATATAGTATGGCTAATTATCGTCTTTCGGATGCAGATCATTTGATAGTAATAACATATATACAATTGGCTCATGTAAAACTTTGCGTGGATGTGACACTCCACCTCATATTTCCACATACTTGACACAAGGTGACAAATACAATCAACATATTTTATTGAAAAAATAATCCAAGTCCCAAAAAAAGCTAGGCTAAACTAACTGCTGGCTACCACCTGGTAATTATTGTTAGCCGGTCTTATCTGTATAGAAGACCTGTATATACAGTTACCAAAATAAAAGTAGCATTATCGCCCACAGCATTTTAACCAAAAAGCAAGAAGTTATGTTCTTGTTCTCAAATATTGATGTGTCCACCTTTCAGAGAGACTGTTATGATGGATGATTACAAATACTCCCCCATTATTATACCATGGATACGCGGAAACACACCTTTTGTTCCAGCCGCTGCACCAGTGGAAGTTGTGGTTCTCTACATTTAGCTACAGGGGGAAATTAGTATAGAGGTTGCCCCGCCCCCTGGCAACGGTGACCTTGCAGAGGTCAGCCGGCTCAGCCAGATGCAAGTAGGAACGGTTCAGAAAGTCACCGCCTGAGCCATCGGCGCAGGAACCGCGACACGTTTGGAAAACCTCGTCGCTCACCTCTGGCTCTTCTTTCTCTCCGACTTCCTCGTAGACGTACGCGTTTCCATTTGGGCAAAGGACGACGCTGTCTTTGTTCAGAGTCACGTAGTCCGGAAAGACTTCGGTCCGTTGGCCTCCATCGAGCGGTTCTCCGCCGCAGAATCGCCGTTCTAACGCCGGGAGCTCGGTGGATCCCCCCGATGGGGAGACCTCTTCATCTTCAGACATTATTTCTACCACAGATGAAGAGGTTTCATCAGCGTACTGCTTTGCTGTGATTGGAGGATTCTGTAGAGAATAAAAGTATTTAAAGTATAAACATATTTAATGTTTAACACATTTTAAACTCTGACACACATTTAACACAGTTGGAAATGATTAATCACTTTAATTTGACATATAATTACTTGTGTTCTACTAATTTCCTTATTTCCATCTGAATTCATACTAGTACTAAAATAAATATAATCCATAGCTGCTGTTACATTTATATATATATAAATATGTGCATCTATTTGGAAAAATTATTCATAGCCAAAATCTCTTTTTAAAAAAACATTGGGAAATTCTGGTGCACTTATTAAGAGTTATGCTATTAAGTAAAATAATGTACCCATAGCGGCCCATTGACCTCTGTCAGGAAACCATGGAGGACTTTGTCAAGGTCGGGCACCGGCGGCCAAAAATACAGCTTGAGTTTACTATAAAAAACACGTAAAACAACAGACGAGAAAATAATCTTCAAACGGAAAAAAATCAAATGCTATATAAATAATGAATTAAACATTTTGGAAATCAATAGTAGTAGAAACGGATTTATGTCATCATAAGAACATTATTTTAGGGTTTATTGTATGGTACAAATTGATATCCATGGGGAAAAAAATAGAGAAAGGTATCATGAGTATTTTTGTTTGATTTCTTTGGATACCAATCATTTTAGTGTTTATTGTAGGTTACAAATAAATATCCATAAATAAAAAAATCAAATGGAAAAAGCTATGAGTATTTTTGTTTGATTTTTTTTCGTACCTGAGGTACGGGGAGAACAAGGACATGAGGACGATGACAATCATCAGCACCACGACGGGTAAACACAGCATGAGCAACGAGCCTGTGGAAGGTTATTAATAATGCATTAACGTTGAATGGTTGAGTGTTTAATGAGATGAACAAAGTACTCAAAGTATATTATAGGTCTATAATGTTAATATTTGTATATATTGGCAGAACAGTGTTCAACAATTGTTATCACATAATCACATTTGTATAAACTGCTTGTGGAATGTAAACAACATAATGGACTGCTGAAGTGTATTAGCATTATCCCCTGTCTCATGGATTGCGGAGGTCTGGATCGTGGTCTATACCTACTCTTATTTATTCATACACTCTGTCATATTCATTGAATGTGTTTATGTAACTCTGTAAAGCTTCATTCTGGTCACATTACATCTATTTCTTCTTTTTATTTATTTGAAGTTTTTCCTGATCCGATGTGAGGTCAAAGGTCAGGGACGTCGTATGTGTACAGATTGTAAAGCCCTCTGAGGCCAAATTTGCAATTTGTGATATCGGGCTATACAAAATAAACTGAATTGAATTGTAATTGGATCTCACCGATGTCAGTGGGCGTGTCTCCAGTGAGCACGTCGGACCAGTCGCTCCAGAGTCCTGAGTAAACGGACCCGTTGGGTTTAGCCCTGAATTTGACGCTGTAGCGGCTTCCTGTCGGAACCTCCAGACACGTGGCTGTCTCGGGGCCCTTCAGGGACACCGTCTGGGGCACACAACGGTTTTATTTTGATTTGCAATTGTAAAAAACACATAAAAGGGTCATACTTAGTCATGACATGCTCATTTTGCATTCTTCAGCTCCTTTTAGATATATTGATGTGCCCTTGCAATACTGCCCCTTTATGCATTTGTTATCCCTTCCCTGAATACTGTTTCATTTGCACACATATTCTTTGTATTTCCTCATGTTTTGGAAAATTAAGTTATTTTGCAATATCTAGCATGGTAAAATAACCAGTATCATGAATCATCTCGCTTATTAAAGTTGTCATTGAATGTCATTGTGTTGTAATACTCCTCATTTTAGAGCCATCTGGTGGTAATATTAACCACTCACAGTCACACTGAACAAAACATAAACTTGCCATTCGAATCATTAGTAATAATTCTAGAAGTATTTTTTGTATTCGAAAGAATAATTCAAACATAGACTTTCTTATCTACATTGTATATATAAAATCTACCACAACTCTACATATTCGATGATTAAAAATGTTCTGAGGGAGTCTGATATAGACTGAACACAAACATATTTTTTTAAAGGAATATAAAAAGATACAAATAAAGATTCAAATAAAAATAGTTTAGCTGTAAATGAGGTCTTACGGTCCAGGCCTCCGCCCCTCGGACCCGGTAGCTGCCTTCATACTTCAGGTGAGGAGACAGAGACGGGAGAGGAGCGTCCCACGCCACGCACAGCTGGTCTCCTTCAAATGTTCCTTTGAGACGACGCGGCGGGGACGTCTGAACTAAAAGATGAAAAGAGAAACACGCGATGTGTGAGTGGACGTGGAACCACATGTTCTACACACAGAAGAGTTATGGTTCTTAAATGGTTCTTTCAAAAGCGTTGTGGTTCTACGAAGAACCATCTTCTACTGAAGAACCACTCTTTTTCTTTTGAGGCATATTTATAGGTACTTTGAAGAACTATTTAAGGAAATGGTTCTTTAAAGAACCCTGGTTTGAAAGGTTCTTTGTGGAACCAGAAATGGTGCCTTAAAGAACCATTTTTGAAAGTTCTTTGAGACACCTTCATAGGTTATTTGAAGAACTATTTAAGGGAGTGATTCTTTAAGTACAAAAGTAAAAAAAAGTAATAAAAGTACAAAAGTAATAAAAAGTACAAAAGTAATGAAAAAGTACAAAAGTAATGAAAAGTAATAAAAAGTACAAAAGTAATAAAAAGTACAAAATTAATTAAAAAGTACAAAAGTAATAAAAAAGTACAAAAGTAATAAAAAGTACTAAAGTAATAAAAGAGTACTAAAGTAATACAAAATACAAAAGTAATAAAAAGTACTAAAGTAATAAAAAGTACAAAAGTAATGAAAAAGTACAAAAGTAATGAAAAGTAATAAAAAGTACAAAAGTAATAAAAAGTACAAAAGTAATGAAAAAGTACAAAAGTAATAAAAGAGAACTACAGTAATAAAAAAGTACAAAAGTAAAAAAAAAAGTACAAAAGTAATAAAAAGTACAAAAGTAATAAAAAAGTACAAAAGTAATAAAAAGTACTAAAGTAATAAAAAGTACTAAAGTAATAAAAAGTACTAAAGTAAATAAAAAAAGTACAAAAGTAATAAAAAGTACAAAAGTAATAAAAAAGTACAAAAGTAATGAAAAGTACAAAAGTAATAACAAGTAAAAAAGTAATGAAAAAGTACAAAAGTAATAAAAAGTACAAAAGTAATGAAAAGTAATAAAAAGTACAAAAGTAATAAAAAAGTACAAAAGTAATAAAAAGTACAAAAGTAATAAAAACTAAAAGAGTAATAAAAAAAGAAAAAGTAATAAAAAAGAAAAAGTAATAAGTTTTAAAAAGTAATCATGAGTAAAAAAGTTATAAAAAAGTAATGAAAAGTAATAAAAAGTAAAACCATTATAGGTTATTTTAAGAACTATTTAAGGAAATGGTTCTTTAAAGAACCCTAGTTTGTTGACAAACTGTATTTTGAGTCATTTAGAGGAGACGATTCTCCTTTGTGTCAGATTTCATCACTTCATATTCCTTTTTTAATCTAATGAAATAACTTTAAGGACATGCAGCTCAAAGGAACACAGAAAAAGAAGCAGGAGTCCCTCACCTCTCCTGCGGAGCGTGAACTCTGGAGTGTAGAAGGTTCTGCCGAGTGGAGCTGAAGCGCCGCTGAGCTTCACCAGGACTCTTCCATGCTCGTCTCCACGGAAACGGCACCGATCAGCCACGTCAGAGAGACACTCGGTCCACTCCGTCCAGCCCAGACTGTCACTGTAATATCATCATAAATCAGAGCCAAAGAAAAAAACACTTTTTGTTGTCAGTCTAGATTAAAATATGAAATTTAAAGGAAAGTTGTGCAGAGGAAAGAGATGATAAAAAAAAGAAAAGTTTGCGACGTTATCGTTTGCTCTAAGTAATTTGCCGTTGTAGTGGCCATTGGTCCAATAAATCAAAAACAAACATAAATCAAATTTCCACTGACGCTCCGTGAGTTTGTTGTTTACATAGACAAAATAAAGTATTGTCCAATCAGGATTCAGTTTTTTCTGATAACAACAAAATAACAAAACAAGCAAACAAACAAAAGAACAAAGGAACTCCTAATGTAAAAACAACATCGGCCTACCCAGGTGCATGCTGGTCCCGTACCTGCCTACTCCTACATATAACCACAGGTGCCCACAGTGTTACCCAATTAGAGAACAAATAAACAATCAAAAGACTAAATACTGTATATCTAAACAACAAATTAAACTAAACTATAAACTATCACAATAAAAATATATTCTAATATATCAAAAACATCTAACTTAAATACGAATAATTAAACAATACTACTATAAAATAACTAAACTAATTGATTCACCCATTGATTTTGTTCTTCTTTTTCTGACCACTTAGTTCTGCAGAGGATGAGACGACAACAACAACAAATAGTTTGCAACATTAAAGTTGCTCAAAGTGATGCCGTGTTTACTGTGAAGGATATCGTAGATAACTTTGTCCTTGAACTCAAACTCAATGAAAGCTGCCGCTACATTAGCGCAGCGTGACCTGAGGCGTGCCGCGCGCCGATGATGGCGAGCGGCGCGTTAGCGTACCTGAGAAACATCGTGTAGAAAAGCGTGTACGCCTTCTCTTCTCCATATCTGTTACCGTGCCAACGACAGGTGATGTTTCGCAGGTCGGACGTGAAGCACGTGAGAGAAATATCATCTGGAAGAAGAGAAAGTATTTTTCACAGGATGAGGACGCTGCGTTTTTTTTGCTTTGCCGCACACATATCACATATCTACGTCACATCTGCACTTTAATCTATATTTATATTACCATTTGCACATACTCTGCACTCTTCTGCTTTGCACTTCTGGTTAGATGCTAACTGCATTTCGTTACACCAGTACTTGTACTTTGTGTTATGACAATAAAGTTAAATCTAATCTAATCTAATCATTCGAGATTCACACTCGTTTCGACCCACCTGCATCTTGGGGAACCACGGCCCTCGCGGGCGGCGACCAGCTGCTCCAGTGCCCTGCGTTTGGATTTAAGGCACACTTGACGGTGACCTGGACCTCGACCTCCTCCCCTGGTACCAGAGACTCGAGCACGCCGCCCTCTTTCGTCTGGAGGAATCACACGCTCGGAAAATGTAAATAATAACAAACATAATGTCCCAAAATTATACATTTTACTTGATTTGACCCACCGCGATGACTAATGCAGGCCTAGATGTGAAGGAGGGTTACAAATAATACACACAATCCCTGATGTAATTAATAGATCGATTAATAAATCAATATCAATACTGGTACAACTTAGTCCCAATGATATTACTTTATAAAAAAAAGATTTTTGACTTAAATATTTTTCTTAGCATGTACTTTTCTTTCTACACTCAAATAAACAATAATCAAATGCAAAGAGAGTTATTTAACAATATGTTTGAGGAGTTTATAAAGTGTTTCCGGCCCTTTAAGAGGGCGGCCATGATGCTGATTTGGCCCACGGTGAACATGAGTTTGACGACCCTGCTCAAAACCCTTCACACAGGGTGTTGCACTGTCTCCCCTCTGGGGGGCGCTACAGAACACTACATTTCAAAATTAACCAGCCACAAGAAAAGTTTCTTCTTGCCTCTGAGGAACACTGAAGTCATACAATGTAACCTGAAACCAACAAAAGATCCACTACTGCGGTTATCGACTATTTATAGAGTTATACAAATATCTCTATGGATGTGCGAGGAGGAGCCGTGTGCACGTCCTACCTCTTTCACCTTCTCTCCCAACCCTTCGGATGAGTATCGGATCCGATACGTCACGTCGTCTTTACAGTATTTCGAGACCTTCGAGTGCCATGAAACATGCAGCTGTCCCGCTCGGCCATTTTGGTGTAAAGACACACTGAAGGGGGGATCCAGGAGGACTAGAGGAGAAGAAAAGGTGATCAAAATAACACGATCGAGTACATCGCGGGGATCCATCGAAGACAAATAATGAACTGCCGTTAAGGCAACAAGTTTAGGAGGCCCCTCTGTCTTTCTTGGTGCTTGACGCTTCCTGTCTTTCTGTCTTTTTTTTGGCTTTTCAGAAGTACTAATTTGCTCATATGAGACGAAATACTATGAAAAGAAAGGAAAAATGAGCACGGCCTTCTTCAAGATAGATAGATATATACTTTATTAATCCCCAAGGGGAAATCTGTCGTCACAGTAGCAGCACCAATGAACTAAACACACGAGAATAAATATTATAAAATATAAAATATAAAAAACAGGAATGAAAGATATAGATGTATACAAGTAAAATATAAAATACAAAATGAAGTATATATGTATATAAAATGAAACATATATGTATATATATACACACACACAAACAAATTCAAAAGGGTCCCTTGATCTCTCACATGAAGTCTCCCATGTACAATGCCCACTGTATGCTCGTCTCCATATAAGCCATTTTATCGAAGTAAAACTTAACATCACAGTATGAAATGACCTTTTGTGACCTCTTGTGAGGCGACATACAGAAATCTCCAAATGTCAACAACTTTTTAATACTAAATCACCGCATGCATTTTTCCTATTTTTCCTAAATATATTTATATAGTCTTTACTATGAAGGATGCATTTTTCTAGTGTGTTTCTCGAGGTTGTGGTGATTAATGTGTTTTGGGAAGAATTGTTGATTTTTAAAAAATCAATTCATCTCATTACAATTCAAATATAGATTTAGCACCAAATCTCTGGATAAAAAATGGCATCAGCCCAAATATTGCAACTTATGAGACGTGATGAAGTATCTAATGTTCTCACCCCTAACACACGTTCACAATGTATTTCTAATTAATTGATTCGTCCATTGATTGTAGCAAACACAGTTGACCTTTTATTTACCCCTGAACATCCACTGAAGGGATGGGAAGAGTTATGCATAAGTCTTCATATACGTTTTCTATATTTCCATGCTCTTTAGTTACACACCGAAAAATGAAGGTGCCATCTGGAACCGAAAATGGTTCTTCAGAGTGATGCCATAGAAGAACCATATCTGGTTCCACAGAGAACCTTTCAAACCAGGGTTCTTTAAAGAACCATTTCCTTAAAGAGTTCTTCAAAGAACCTATAAAGGTGTCTCAAACGAAAGAATGGTTCTTCAGTAGGTGATGGTTCTTCGTAGGATGAAAAAGCCTTTTAAAGAACCATTTGAGAACCATTATTTCTCTGTGTGTAGTAAATAAATATTGCAAAAAAAAGAGAAAGTCTTACAGTGCTCCTCCACACAGACGGTGCGACTGTAGAGGCTGTTGGTGGTGTTGGTGTTGGTGTTGGTGTTGGTGTTGCGCTCCACCACCTCAAGATGTATTTCCACAAAGGAGAAAACATCACATCCAGGAAATGAACAGATGTGGAGCGAATTTCCGACTTCTGTAGTCTGGACAGACATTTCACACCTTTTCTCTCCGGGAAGACTGGATCAGAATAAATGACACAAATAACAGACATGGTGGTATATATATATATATATATATATATACATATACATACAGGACTGTCTCAGAAAATTAGAATATTGTGATGAAGTTCTTTATTTTCTGTAATGCAATTAAAAACAAAAATGTCATGCATTCTGGATTCATTACAAATCAACTGAAATATTGCAAGCCTTTTATTCTTTTAATATTGCTGATTATGGCTTACAGCTTAAGAAAACTCAAATATCCTATCTCTAAATATTAGAATATCATGAAAAAGTATACTAGTAGGGTATTAAACAAATCACTTGAATTGTCTAATTAACTCGAAACACCTGCAAGGGTTTCCTGAGCCTTGACAAACACTCAGCTGTTATAAATCTTTTTTTTTACTTGGTCTGAGGAAATATTAAAATTTTATGAGATAGGATTTTAGAGTTTTCTTAAGCTGTAAGCCATAATCAGCAATATTAAAAGAATAAAAGGCTTGCAATATTTCAGTTGATTTGTAATGAATCCAGAATGCATGACATTTTTGTTTTTTTAATTGCATTACAGAAAATAAAGAACTTTATCACAATATTCTAATTTTCTGAGACAGTCCTGTATATATATACACACATATATACATATATATATATTTATATATATATATATATATATTTATATATTTATTTATTTATATTTATATATATATTTATATATATTTAAACATACACATATATATATAATAAATGACACAAACAACAGACATGGTGATATATATATATATAGTATATATATATATTAAGCTATCAAACAAACCGTTTGTAAAGCATATTTTACAAAGGTAAGTATAGTTTTAAAGTGCTTATAGATGACTTATAGAGGAAGAAACAGGTTCACATGTAAATGGACAATTCTAAATGTATGAAATAAAGACATCTTTCAAAGGGAAATATACAACATATTTGGTTGGGTCTGGTTGATATGGGTTTATGACGTTACTCCGAGACCTGTGTGAGACACCTACAGTTCACACTAATACTAATGAACATCAACATGTAACATTAAATAGTTGAATAGTAACGAGTCAAAAGTTAAAAAAAACATTCTAAACAGAATCAGATAATATTAAATGATGAAATAAGTTTGAGGTTCCCTAAATATACAAAACACAATCTATGTATTGTGTATAAAACATACCTTTCAAACTTGTAGAGTAAATCATAAGTTCTGTTATCCGCGGTCTCAAAGAAGCAGGTGAAGTCCTGCTCTGTGCGGGTGAAACATTTAGGATCCTGCTCGTCCTTTAATAGCAAAACATCTGCTCCAGAAATGACAAATATATTAACATTTAAATATTACACATCACACAGAAACAAACATCCCTGCAATTCAAAGAAGGTGGTATACAAACAAAACATTTTTAAATCGTTGCAACAAGTTAGTGTGTTTTTGTTGTGAAAAAACAATAACCATTAATTGCCAGGCCATATGTATTATCTTGTTCCCAGAAATAAAATAAAAATTCTCACATGACTTTTGTAAAAACAACATATTTTGTGACTTTGGAAACGTGGAAACAAACAGTAAATAAGAAGATGCAGCTGTGAATTTGAACTTAATTAATTAGTTATTAGCGTAATTCAACTGTACAAAAAAAGTTATGCTTCCTTAAGCCCTACCTTCCATGGACAGACATCTGACAGCAGCGTCCTCGCACTGCGTCCCGGGGACAAAGCCCACCTGTATCCACAAGCCCACGAGGAGGGTCTCCCACCTGCTCGGAAAATTCATTGTAGATCGAGGTTTTTTAGGTATCCCTAAACCACCATCATGGCACTTAAACTAACAACGCACGTTGTGTGTGCATTGTGTGTGTGTGTGTGTGTGTGTGTGTGTTGTCTTTCATGCATGGTTCTGAGTATGTATGGGGGGGGGGGGGGGGTGACATACTTAGGGTTTGGCTGTGCTTAAAGCAGGAAGTGTGCTTTGTGTAGAGCCTTGTAGTGGAAGTATGCACCAAAAAAGGCAGTTTTCTTCTACTTCTTTTTTTACGGAAATATTGTATTTCTGTTGACTCTCAAACACACCTTCTTATTAGAGACAATAACACACATGGAGATGCTTATGATGAAACCTAAATGTTTCAGTCCATCATCTGGCTTGGTTTGCTGTCCCACCCCCCCACCCTTGCTCTATGCAAATATCAATTTAAAGGATACTAGAGATGATGAGAAATGCTGGGAAAAAAACTTCAAGTTCCTGAGTGACCTGTCACCTGAAACACATCCCATGCTATAAAAAACCTGCCAAAATCAAATATGAACTTGTATGACCAATTTCCAGGAAAGTGAGTTTCTGTCTTCGTGTCTTAATTAAACTGACCCCAATGTAACAAACTGTAATTGATTGTTTGAGGGTATGCAATTAATGACGGACCATTACATTCAAAATGTCCCGAAAAGATTTGCATCTCAAAATAAGTGGTGAACATACAAAGGTCCGAATCAACTGCGAATATAATAATTTAAGGATTTGTGGATTATTATTATTTTGGATCCATCTCTAAAGAAGAGGACAAAAGGTCCTGCCTTTTCAAAATAAAACCCAAGTTATCCATATATGCAGAACAAAGGCCCGTCTCTGCTGCTGACTGAACAAGAGCTCTGCAACATGTATAATCTGAACTGCACGACCTCATTGGATCACATGGACGTAACAAGCCCACTACCTCTGGAGAAAACCAACATAACCAAAGATCCAACCCACCTCGGCCACTTCCCCTTCCGCTTGGCAGCCGCTTCCCGAGAGCTCTCTAATTTTCTCAGCTGAGCGTTGCCAGAGTGCCGGAGTTACAGTTACTGTCAACATTCCCCCGACAACACATCCCCAATACTGCTCGCTAGGAAATGACTTCCAGCTCTAACACCAAACACACTCAAAAGAACTGACACCGCTTACTTTTAAATATTAAACTAGAATGGGCACTCGGTAGAGCGCATACCTTCGCATATCACAAGATTGGGCATTGAATTATGAAAATGTTGGCATTAGTTGCATGCCAATTGGATACAAATTGATGGTAAAAATAAGATGTTGACCTTTTCATGACCTTGACATTGACCTTTGACCCGATCAATCCCAAAATCTAATCAAATGGTCCCCGGATAACAACCAATCATCCCACCAAATTTCATGCGATTCGGTTTAATACTTTTTGAGTTATGCGAGTAACACGCATAACAAAAACAAAATACATGGCGATCAAAACATAACCTTCCGCATTTCAATGCGAAGGTAATCAAAGAAATGGAGGCAGGTTCCCAAACATTTTTTATGTTTCTAAAACTAACTCGGTTATGTCGCTTGTCTCTTAACTTGTAGTTTATTTTAACTCTCGTTCTGAAGGTTTTTTTTTGCAACTATGTGCTTCTTTTGTTGCTGCCTGTCTCGTCCAGGTATATTTGGTAATATTTGGTATATTATTAGCACAATATTATTAGATGTATAATGTGATTAGAGTATAATCACAATGTTAATATATTTAGAATATATTTAAAATACAATAAAACTATTATTCAAGTGAACTACCAGTCATGTACTTAAATTGCACTAAGTGTTCTTCAAGTTGTTCCAATTTAGCACAAAAAATATACTCAATACACTTCTAATAGTACTTAAATACTAAAGTCACCGTCTCTTAACTTTTAGTTTTTTTAACTCTTGTTCTGTGTTTTTTGTTTGTAACTATGTGTTTCTTTTGTTGCTGCCCGTCTCGTCCAGGTCACCCTCGAAAAAGATTTACGGGATTTACCTGGTTAAATAAAAGTTTGTAAAAAAGAATGCTGTTTCAGATCAACTCTAGCCCACACGCAATGACCCTGACCCCAACACCGTCACCTCCTACATCAAACTTCCCCGTATATATTTTGTTGGAAAAATACATTTAAATAGCCAGATGTGTTTACTTGTTCGTATCTACGTGACCAAATCAGGGAGTGAGGAACAACGTCCCGAGCTAATGGAAATAGCGCCCATCGAGCCAGCGCTTGATATTCAAAATCCTCTTTTAGCCCTTTTTCAAACAAGGGATAGAAATAATGTGAGTTGTGTCCCCTTATCGCACGGTTGTGTCGTCGTATAGCCGGTGTGTCTTTGTGTGGGAGTCCACAGGAAGCCGGCCCGCTGAGACCACGTCTGACAGACAGTTTAGCGCCTGCGGTTTGTTCGTGAAGGAAACCCAGTGACAGATCAGCTCCCAGCAGCAGCGGTATCAGTGTTCCTGAACTCTGAAAGGAGACTTTGGCCCCCCCCCCCAGCATCCTGACCTGTGGTTTCCCCATCATTGCTCACTTTTAAGCAGGCCAACAACAACAACAACAACAAAAACTCAATAATCTTTGCTAACGTCAAAATCCTTAGCATCGCAGAAACTGCTGTTCATGACTTTGGTGCTAATAGAACAGCTACCGATGTGGTGATGAGTCCAGTCACCACACAAAACCTTTATTCAAGGAACCAGTAAATGAAGAAAAAATACATTCTCATATAAAAGATACATTACCATACGTTGCGTTAGCTTGCATAGTGTTAAAGATAAACTACCATGTTGGTAGCTAGCAGACTAGCTATGTATCTGCTCTGTGTTGGTAACATTTTCCAAACAACTTGTCACACATAGAGCATCTGCCGTGTTGCATTTATGTCATTTTATATCGTTGACTACATTCAATTAGGAGGCTTTGATACAAAATATATACAGTAGTAGTTACATTCACATGGCAGTGATAGGCAAACTGTAAAATACACCGATTGGCATGAATGAGGCTGCTTTAAGTGCTATACAATGTATGATCCTTCCCTCCTTTTTCTAGCAGTCTGAGATCTTGAATATGTGTGATTCACACTGTCTCCTTTTTGAATTTCATCTTCAAAAAAGAAGAAATTCCTTCTCCATTCAGACCAATGGAGGTAAGATAAAGTCCTGCGTCGACATCCCCACAGACCCTGTGGTGTTTTTAGCAAGTCACATAGCTCCTTATTTATGCTGCGTCCCCTAAAACAGTCAGAGAAAAGGGTCCAGCATTGTAACTTTGGAAACACCAAGAGGTAACAATGATGTGCCTTTTTTTTCTGGGACTGCTTTTGGAGTCATTGGGGTCCCAAAAAGGTCGGTAGGAATCTCATCGATCCGTCGAGACTTCCTCATCTCCTAACGCCTCCGATACCGCCACACACAGTGTCCTTTCACAGTCCTCCGTCTATAGCCGGGCGGCTTTGGCAGAGCGCCTGGTCCTCCTGTCGTGGCGTCGAGCGGCGGCGGCGGGGGGGTGGTGGCAGTAACGTGGCGACCGTCCTCGGGACCTGTTCCTATGGAGGCTACGTGGAACGCTCGGGTCTGGGGGGGCTGGTGGTCAGGCCTCCTCGGCCGTGGCGTCGATCCCGGCGTAGGTGAAGTTCTCAAAGAGAGCCATGTTCACGTAAGCCTGGAAGATGTACAGAAGCTGTTGTGATTCAAGAGTTTTAAAAAACATCATCATGCCGGAGCCTCATTACATATTCATGTCATTTTGCACAGACCAGATGTTCTAAATATCTGATATATTTGTGTTTTTTGCCGTAAATATTCTTCTTCTATCATAAAAATGCCATAAACAACTGATAGTTTAGTATGCCTTAAGAAAAATGTCATAAGAAATGTAATCAATTCAAACTATATCTCAAAACATTCCTGTTTACACTGGCATTTGGTTAAATGACATATTCCATGGCCTGCTTTTTATCTTCTTTTTTGGTTTATTTTTTTTATTTCTTTGATTGTGTTTATTTTATTGCACCATTTTTAACTGTGTATTGTACTTTGCTCTTTTTACTGTTGAAATGTTTTGGCCTGTTAGTGCCAAATTATTTTAATTGACTCCTGAACTGCACTTTGTGACACTTTGTCTGTGATAAGTGCAAAAAATAAATACACTTTACTTACTTATTTACTTACTAACTTATTACTTACTTACTTACTAATTTATAACTTACTTACTTACTAACTTATTATTTACTTACTAACTTATTACTTATTACATACTTACTTACTTACTAACTTATTACTTACTTTACTTAGTTATTACTTACTTACTAACTTATTACTTACTTACTAACTTATTTCTTACTTACTAACTTATTACTTACTTACTTACAAACTTATTATTTACTTCCTAACTTATTACTTACTTACTTATTACTTACTTACTTAGTTATTACTTACTTACTAACTTATTACTTAGTTACTTACTTACAAACTTATTACATACTTACTTACTTACATACTTACTAACTTATTACTTACTTACTTACTAACTTATTACATACATACTTACTTCAAGTAATAAAGAGTTCTCTGAAAAAGTCAAAGACTTACTGACTTATTACTTACTTACTTATTATTTACTTACTTATTACTTACTTACTTAATCCATGTATAGTATGCCCGAAAAAGGCATTGTACAACTCTACGAATGTCCGTGTGGCTTTAGGAATAGAGAAGCTATCCCTCCACACAACTCCTCCTAAGTATACAACAGCACATTTTGTCCTCGTCTTTCCTTTCTCCCGACGGTTTTGAATGCATCCTCACCTTCCTGGCCTCCTGCATCCGGTTGAGCTGGACGGAGACCTGGGAGAAGGGGGGTCTCTCGTAGGGCCGATCCCTCCAGCACTGTTTCATCAGCTCATAGCTGGACGGGGAACAGACGTTGATCAATAGAGTCGACCAGAGGACAGAAAGACAACGTATGCTCATTATTAGCTCAAGTACTCACATCTCGTCATCACAGTTTTTGGGTTTCTCCATCCTGAAGCCTTGGGGCAGCTTTTCATAAAGCTCGGCGCACGTCATCCCACAGTATGGTGTGCCACCTGACACGGAAAAGATAGACAATGTTTTCTTTTTTAACAATGGCGAGGAGTTTTACTATCTTGTTGCCACCACAAGCTGCATGCCCGCTTACCTAAGCTCACAATTTCCCAGAGGAGAACACCGAAAGACCACCTGGGAGAGGAAATGCAAAGACATGGAGATGTTCGTAAAGTAAACGTGGGACAAGAATAGCACCAACAAATATGGATCTAGGACTTCCTTTATTGATCATATGTCAAAAAGGCAAAGTCCTCTTTATTGTCACTTCTTCCATTTGTGCAAAGATACAGAAGATCAAAAGTATGTTTTTCTCTTTTCCAACAGGAAGTGATTGTAGTAATAATAATAATAATAAAGTAATAAAGTGCAAAACAGCTAACACAAATTTAGACAACATATAAATTCGTTCCCCGTCTCTCTCCCTATGTTTCTCTCTCTCTTCTCACTCTCTCCCCGTCTCTCTCACTTTGTTTCTCTCTCTCTTCTCACTCTCTCCCCGTCTCTCTCCCTTTGTTTCTCTCTCTCTTCTCACTCTCTCCCCGTCTCTCTCCCTTTGTTTCTCTCTCTCTTCTCACTCTCTCCCCGTCTCTCTCCCTTCGTTTCTCTCTCTCTTCTCACTCTCTCCCCATCTCTCTCCCTTTGTTTCTCTCTCTCTTCTCACTCTCTCCCCATCTCTCTCCCTTTGTTTCTCTCTCTCTTCTCACTCTCTCCCCGTCTCTCTCCCTTTGTTTCTCTTCCTGATGCTCACAACTCGCTTTGACCCTCCGGCAGAGTTCACACTTCTTCCGTTAGCTGTCCTAAACTCTTCGTGGTTGTTCTCCGCCGTGTATAAAAACAGACTCAGTCCGTCTGCTACACACAGAAAAATAATGGTTCTTAAATGGTTCTTTAAAAGGCTTTGTGGTTCTATGAAGAACCTCTTCTCCTGAAGAACCACTCTTTTTCTTTTGAGGCATATTTATAGGTACTTTGAATAACTATTTAAGGAAATGGTTCCTTAACCCTTGTGTTGCCTTCGGGTCAATTTGACCTGATTCAATGTTTCACCCTCCTGTCGCCTTCGGGTCAATATGACCCGATTCAATGTTTAACCCTCCTGTTACCTTTATATTTACTAACATATTTTACCCTTGAGGTCAATATGACCCCAGCTATTAAAATCTCCAGAAAATTATTAGAATTAATATTGTTTTCCAAGTTTAAGTGTGAGGTACTTTATGTTTGTTTGTTGACTCCCGAAAGAACACCGACATTAAACATTGAATCGGGTCAAATTGACCCGAAGGCGACAGGAGGGTTAAATATTGAATCGGGTCAAAATGACCTGAAGGCAACACAAGGGTTAAAGAACCCTGGTTTGAAAGATTCTTTGTGGAACCAGAAATGGTGCCTTAAAGAACAATTTTTTGAAGGTTCTTTGAGACACCTTTATGGGTTCTTTGAATAACTCTTTAAGGGAATGGTTCTTTAAAGAACCCTAGTTTAAAAGGTTATTTGTGGAACCAGAAATGGTGCCTTAAAAAAACATGTTCTGAAGGTTCTTTGTGACACCTTTATGGGTTCTTTGAAGAACTCTTTAAGGAAATGGTTCTTTAAAGAACCCTGGTTTGAAATGTTCTTTGTGGAACCAGAAATGGTGCCTTAAAGAACTTTTTTTTTCAGGTTCTTTGAAACACCTTTATAGGTTCTTTGAAAACATATTTATTTAAAGAAACGGTTCTTTAAAGAACCCTGGTTTGAAAAGTTCTTTGAGGAACCAGAAATGGTTCTTCTATGGCATCACTCTGAAGAACCATTTTCGGTTCCAGATGGCACCTCCATGTTTCCGTGTGTAAGGTGTACCCGAGGCTTCCTGCTTGTGCTTATCAGTTATGCAACACGAACACAACTGGTATCAGCCATGTCACTCCAACTATATGTTCACTCAGTCTGTGGTTAAAGCCACAGTGTGACACACACACACCTGTTGGGGTGAGGGCAACAGTTAAAGTCACTGTCTCTTAACTTTTAGTTTCTTTTAACTCGTCTTCTTCTGTGTTTCTTTGTGTGTAACTGTGTGTTTCTTATGTTCAATTCAATTCAGTTTTTGTTGCTGCCTGTATTTTCCAGGTCACCCTCGAAAAAGAGATGTTTTAATCTCAACGGGATCTCAATGGCTAAAAAAGGTTTAATAAAATGAAGTGTGCAAAGGAATTTATTTATTTCTTTGGTTTGGCCCGACTGAAATAAGAACAGGTGACGTTCGGTAAAAGGTTCAAATTCTAGTGATTATTGGTTCTTGATCTACTCACAGAAAAATCCCAATATCGATATTATATAAGACTAAACTAAAAAAATGTGTTAGACGTCAGCTGAGCTAAAGGAAAAAATAAAATGAAAAAAATAAATCCTAAATGATGTTTGAAGTGATGCGTCGCCGCTGTACACTCACACGTCGCTCTTGGTCGTGTACACGCTGTAGTTCAGGGACTCGATGGCCATCCAGCGTACGGGCAGCCGCCCCTGGAGAACAAGACGATCAATTAAAAACATTTCTGCTGTGTCGGCATATCGACATCAACTCATGTGAAGAGTCTGACTACGAATAATAAAACATAAACACATGAAACAGGAATACGTAAAGAACTAAAACATGCTTAAATCTGATATCTGTTATATACAGGACTGTCTCAGAAAATTAGAATATTGTGATAAAGTTCTTTATTTTCTGTAATGCAATTAAAAAAACAAAAATGTCATGCATTCTGGATTCATTACAAATCAACTGAAATATTGCAAGCCTTTTATTTTTTTTAATATTGCTGATTATGGCTTACAGCTTAAGAAAACTCTAAAATCCTATCTCATAAAATTTAAATATTTCCTCAGACCAAGTAAAAAAAAAGATTTATAACAGCTGAGTGTTTGTCAAGGCTCAGGAAACCCTTGCAGGTGTTTCGAGTTAATTAGACAATTCAAGTGATTTGTTTAATACCCTACTAGTATACTTTTTCATGATATTCTAATATTTAGAGATAGGATATTTGAGTTTTCTTAAGCTGTAAGCCATAATCAGCAATAAATCAGAATAAAAGGCTTGCAATATTTCAGTTGATTTGTAATGAATCCAGAATGCATGACATTTTTGTTTTTTTAATTGCATTACAGAAAATAAAGAACTTCATCACAATATTCTAATTTTCTGAGACAGTCCTGTATAGCATCGTATAACAACGTGGGCTTTCTTAGTATTTGGAATAAGCCAAAAGTATAATTGTTGGTAAACTATAATTACAATATTAATATATTTATTATGTGTTAATAATATACCAAAAGTATACTATATAATATACTAAAAGCATAATTTTGGTATATTATTAGCACAATATTATTAGATGTATAATGTGATTATAGTATAATCACAATGTTAATATATTTAGGATATATTTAAAATACAATAAAAATATTATTTAAGTGAACTTCCAGTCATATACTTAAATTGTACTAAGTAAAGTACAAGTTGTTCCAATTTAGCACAAAAAATATTCTTAATACACTTACTAAATAGTACTTAAATGCTAAAGTCACAGTCTCTTAACTTTTATTTTCTTTTAACTCTTGTTCTTAGTTTTTTTGTTTGTAACTTTGTGTTTTTTAAGTCGCTGCCTGCCTTGTCCAGATGACCCTCGAAAAAGAGATTTTTAATCTCAATCGGACACACCTGGTTAAACAAAGGTTTAAAAACAACAACAACAACAAAAACACACTGAATTCTGTTTCAGATCAACTCTATAGCCAACACACAATAATAATAAAAAATCCATGCAAGATATTAGTCTTCTTAGCTGACGCCAATAGCATGAATCCACTTAAATGGGAATATATTGATCACAAAATGACTGAAACAACTAGCGCCCTCTGCTGGCGGCTGGTTGTTTTCTTGTCTACGTCTCCTCCAATCACCATTGTCTTCTTAACGTAAACTTCCTCGCCACGGGACAGGCCAAAGTCTGCTATCTTCGCCACGAGGCTGTCTCCTACGAGAACATTCCTGGCTGCCAGATCCCTGTGGATGAACTAGTAAGAGAGGAGGGGGGGGGAAGCCTTTTATTAGAGACATAAAAAACCAAAGGAAAGAAAAAAAATTCAAGAAAAATGGAATGAAAAAAATGGAATGAAAAAAATTGAATGAACATGCAGCTCCAGACATCATCCACCCTGTGCACCTGTTTGTCACTTAAATAGTGCATCCCGGTTGCCACGTCGACGGCGAACTGCAGCAGCTGCTGGGACGTGAGGGTGGAAGCAGTGCCATGCTCCTTGGCAAAGGCAGGATCGGTCTCCAACACTCGACTCTTCCTCAGAAAGTCCAGAAGGTTGCCGTAGGGGGCGTATTCGATAGCTATGTACAGGTAACCTGGAGGAACACGGAGACAGAGAACCATTAGCAAGAGGAGCGTATCCTGTAAAGAACCCAAAGGACACTTCAGAAATGTCCCCTAGGTGTCCCTCGATATGAGTCGTAATGTAATGACATCACAACACACTCTCATGGTGAGTGATACAGTTAAAGCTGCTCATCAATATATCATCTACAAGCTCAGCGCCCCAACAAACTCTTGACTACACACAGAACAATAACGGTTCGTAAATGGTTCTTTAAAAGTCTTTGCGGTTCTATACGAAGAACCATCACCTACTGAGGAATCATTCTTTAGTTTGAGACACCTTTGTAGGTTATTTGAAGAACTATCTAAGGAAATGATTCTTTAAAGAACACTGGTTTGAAAGGTTCTTTGTGGAACCAGAAATGGTGCCTTAAAGAACTATTTTTTTAATGTTCATTGAGACACCTTTATAGGTTCTTTGAAGAACTCTTTAATTAAATAGTTCTTTAAAGAATCCTGGTTTCAAAGGTTCTATGTGAAACCAGAAATGGTGCCTTAAAGAACCCTTTTTGAAGGTTCTTTGGTACACCTTTATAAGTTCTTTGAAGAACTCTTGCATGAAATTGTTCTTTAAAGAACCCTGGTTTGAGAGGTTCTTTGTGGAACCAGAAATGGTGCCTTAAAGAACTATTTTTTGAATGTTCATTGAGACACCTTTATAGGTTCTTTGAAGAACTCTTGCATCAAATGGTTCTTTAAATAACCCTGGTTTGAAAGGTTCTTTATGGAACCAGAAATGGTGCCTTTAAAGAACTATTTTTTGAAGGTTCATTGAGACACCTTTATAGGTTCTTTGAAGAACTCTTTAATTAAATAGTTCTTTAAAGAACCCTGGTTTGAAAGGTTCTTTGTGGAACCAGAAATGGTTCTTCTATGGAATCACTCTGAAGAACCATTTCCGGCTCCACTCTCATCACTGAATAATGGAGGGGAACTCGAGTTAAACAACAGACGTAAACATCGTCTGTCGAGTCGAGAGCCGAGTGAAAGAGAAACCAGTCGAGAGACTGAATTAGAATGATTATCTTTCACGGCCGACTTGGTTCTGTAAATCATCCTCCCCCGTATGTTATCAATGCCTTGATCAAACAAAATAAATTACATTATTCCATGTGGTCTGTAACTACGGGAAACGGATACTCCGCGGTAAGAACTGGGGCCAAGGAAACCTTATACAAATATACACATGTTGTACATGGCACAGCGTGGACGTCTCAAACACACGTGATGGGATGCAGATGCAGAGGGATTCTGCACTGAAGGGCCTCTGGCAGGAAAGGATTCTTTAGCTGGGAGACATTCCGGTGCAGATAACTGATGACAGATGATCAGATACGAGTATCTGTTTGGATCTTAAGAAGAAGTAAACCAGTTTCTTTGTAGGACGACACACAGGGCTACAATTAGTCCAATCAGGATGGATAGAAGTAGGATTTGGCCGACGTATAGTACATCAGCATTAATCAGTCAATACTGCTCTTGAAATAACCATGTATTGGCAAATACATCGAGTCTATTTTGGAAAGTGTCCAAATAAGTTGAGTAATACATAATCCAATATGTAACTAATATACACGTCAGGCAAGACGTAGCTTAAAGTGCTATGAATAAAGTCGTAAAACTGAGCTCACATGTCAATCACAATGGTTCATCTCCATGACGATTGAACAAACTTCACCCACAGATAAAGAGAACATGTGTTATGGTTGAATGAAAGCTTGTTAGTGGACCTTAAATTGGCTGACGAATAATAAGGTTATATTATAATTATTAGCACATTACATACTTCTGATACTCCATATAGAACACACACATATATATATATACTGTATATAAATATAAATATATATATAAATATATATGAATATAAATATACAACACACATAAATAATATATACATATAAATATAAATAAATATATAAATATATTTAAATATAAATAAATATATTTATACATATTTATATATATATCATATATTATACTCTTGCCAATAAAATGTGAAAGGTGTTCACCAAATGAAAAAAAGGAATAAGTATATATATTTTACATAATGTATAGGGTCTAGACACCAGATAAGCATGTTAAGGTGACATACAGTCTTCATATCACAATCTTCCTTAACGGCCTAGTCATCGTCGTCATCATAACCATCCATATTACTTCAAAAGTCACGAATTAGAAAGCTCATCAATACCAGTAAAGGCCACTAGGTGCTGCTCACCCACCTCTGTTCTCACAGGCTCCGATCAGGTTGATGATGTTCGGATGCTGGCCCAGTTTACACAGAACCTCCAGCTCGCCTGCAAAGTCCCGGTGGTCATTCTCTGAGGCAAACTCTGCAAGAAGATCATCACGCAGAGCGTCATCAGATAAAAGTGTGTGATGCATGTGCAATATCTCGATGTGTGTGTGCCAAAAAGTGACCTTTCAGCATCTTGATGGCTGCGCTCATTTTGTTGCCGTCCTTCTTGATCATGGCTTTGATGACCTGGTTTGAGAGACTGTCGTTAGAGTCAATGTTTCACTGAGTGAATGAAGGATTAAAAAAAATATTTAGAAAGTATATTTAGAGCTTAACGCACAGAGTCCGGGTCCCCCCCCCACTGACTGATTCAGTCATCCCCAGCACAATGTCCTTGTAACTCTTCACTTTAAATACACCTGTCACTTTAAACTGACATATTTACACTGGTTAAAGTTCTGAGACCGGCCTGTCTGTGCACTTTATCCGATATTTATATTCTTAATTTTCGCATTGCGTTGATTTTGACAAATTCCTAGTATGTAAGAACAAAAATGTCAATATACGGTTCTGGTTCTGATGTAACACCTGGCCGAAGTTGCCCTCTCCAATGACGTCTTCAAACTTGATGTCCTCCCACTCCAGGATGGGATAGGTCAGGGGCTCCGGTGTCGGTTTGGGCCTCCGTGTCAGGGTCAGAGTTCCCGAGTTGAACTGCAGGATGGTCTCCTCACCCTGCGAGGGTATAAACAGTATCAAGCTCTGCGATAAATACAATGTTAAAGTTCTTTGTGAATACACAATGTGTCTCCTTACGGATCCAGACTGGTAGGTGAAGGTGCGCCGGCGGCTGAGCATCGTCTTGCGGATGAAGAAGAGAGCCAACAGCGCCAGCAGGATGGTGACGCAGGTGACGGTTACCGAGCCCACCACGGCCACCAGCAGCTGGTAGTTGTCCCCGGCGGGCCTCCCGGCCACACCCTGGGTGGTCGGGGGCAAACTCTTAAGGCCTTTTTAAAAAAAATTATTTTAAAGGGATCGAGAGGGACAAGATGGAAGATGGAGAAAAAAAACAAATAGGGGGGGGGGGGGGGGTGGAGATGGTTTTCAGACAGAAAAGATAAATATACTGTCTATGTGGTTTTTATTCTAGAACTCTTTCCCTGTGTGGGTGGTCCCCTTCAGTGCCACCTGGGAAAAAAGCCCATTAGCCAGGAGTGCAGACATGTTCCACTGGGAGCTACTTTTAGATTGATTAATTTGGGGGAAATAAAGCTATAAAAAAGTTATTTATGTCAGTACACTGGATTATCCATTTGCTCTCCTGAAGGTTTCTTCCCTTTTTTTCGGCGTGAATTTTTTTAAATTCTTTTTCTTGGGATTTTTTTCCAGATCAGATGTGAGGTCAAAGGTCAGGGATGTGGTCCGTGTACAGGTTGCAAAGCCCTCAGAGGCAAATTCGTGATGTAATTTGTGATGTTGGGCAATATAAAATGAACTGAATTGATTTGAAATGGTCCATAGATAAGAAATATGAAAGAAAAAGCAAGTAAGATAAAGTAAATTGACACTGGGTTGAAATTATTGTTGTGATATTGGGCTGTATAATATACATTTAATTTAATTTAATTAATTCTCTTAATGCAGTAATTCAACTTTTAAAAAAATCTATATTTTTACGCAAACTTTGCTGGTCTAACGTCACCAATATTTAATGTTATTATTTACCAAATGTAATTAGAAAGGCTGTCATAGGAGTTTAAATGAATTAAACATTATCAACATGTGAGTTTCAGTAACAGTGGATAGAAAGTTGATCGACTTATGGTATTCTTAAAGTTTGGCTTTCTTTTTTCTTATTTTTTTCTTATTTTTTCTTTGTCTTCTTTGACTGTCAACTTTTATTTAGCTATCTATACATTCATGTATTTATTTTCTGATTTATTTCAGTATTTATTTACACTTTTATTTAAAATATTTTTTATTGATTTTGCAAACAGGAATGATGAAAAATACCACCTCCAAAAAGAGTTTGACTTTCTTGAAGAAATGCTACTTTCTTGATTCTTGATGTTCTGAGTTTGTACTCGTGGTTAAATTCATTTTTTGCAAGTCGCTTTGGATAAAAGCGTTAGCTAAACGACATGTGATGTCATGTGATGTAACAATAACGTCCTCCTCCTCACCGTCCCCTTGGGTCATCGCCTGAACAATCTTGCTCCACTCTCCCGGCACTTTGGAGAACGCCCTGACTCTGAACTGGTAGAGCGTGCTGCCGTTGAGCGCCGTCACGTCTTTGGCGGTCTTGTTTCCGTCGTCCGTGTCCACCCAAGGGTGCGGCGTCCCTCGGCCCACCGGCTGATACTCGATGATGTATTTGACGATGCCTCCGTTGGGGTCTTCGGGGGGCTGCCATCTCACCTGGATGGCCGACGTGGACAAGGGCAGGGCCTGGATGTTGCGTGGGGATGACGGACCTGAGAGGGGCAGAGATTATCACAGTTAGGGAAGAACCATCACTGACTGGAGAACCATTCTTTTGTGGAACCAGAAATTGTATCTTAAAAAACTAATTTGTACGGTTCTTTGAGATACTTTTTTAGGTTCTTTGAAGAACTATTTAAGGAAATAGTATTTTAAAGAACACTTTTTTGAAGGTTCTTTTAGACACCATTATAGGTTATTTGAATAACTATTTAAGGAAATGGTTCTTTAAAGAACCCTGGTTTGAAAGGTTCTTTGTGGAACCTGAAATGGTGCCTTAAAGACATTTTTTTTGAAGGTTCTTTGAGACACCATTATAGGTTATTTGAAGAACTATTTAAGGAAATGGTTCTTTAAAGAACCCTAGTTTGAAAGGTTCTTTGCGGAACCAGAAATGGTGCCTTACAGAACCATTTTTGAGGGTTCTTTGAGACATCTTTATAGGTTCTTTGAAGAACTATTTAAGGAAATGGTTCTTTAAAGAACCCTGGTTTGAAAGGTTCTTTGCGGAACCAGAAATGGTGCCTTACAGAACCATTTTTGAGGGTTCTTTGAGACAACTTTATAGGTTCTTTGAAGAACTATTTAAGGAAATGGTTCTTTAAAGAACCCTGGTTTGAAAAGGTTCTTTGTGGAACCAGAAATGGTGCCTTAAAGAACCATTTTCTGAAGGTTCTTTGAGAGACCTTGATAGGTTATTTCTAGAACTATTTAAGGAAATGATTCTTTAAAGAACCCTGGTTTGAAAGGTTTGTGGAACTAAAAATAGTTCTTCTATGGCATCACTCTGAAGAACCATTTTCTGGTCCAGAAGGCGTCTTCATTTTTCTGTGTGTACCTCAGTCAAAAAACATCTACAACCAGATGAACCTTTTAAAAAAGAAAATCATTTAAAATGTAAATATTTTTCGAGATCTCTCGTTTGGCCATAAAACCCTGTCAACCCTGTAAATGCATTTTATCAACCGCATTTAATATCCTGCAACATTCTAACAGCTAGAGTCTCTAGTTACCCTGGCTGTTGATGCGGAACAGGTAGGGCTTGGAGGGCGGCCCCTGGCTGCCACAGTTGATGAGGCGCACCACCACCGCGTAGTCCTGCTGGTACTTCATGTTGTGGAACTTTGTGGAGAGCACAGTGAGCAGGGTGGTCTCCTCCAGCAGCTTCTCACTCGCGGGCGGAGGCCCGAAGAGACGCACTAAAAAGCCACTGGCCGTGCCGGCGTTAACGCCGTTGTTGGCGGGCAGCCGCCAGCGCACGGTGGCATTGCGGCCTTCCACCGAGCTGATGTCAATCTCAGGTTGAACTGTGGGCTCTGCAGCGACAGAGAACACAGGATATATATATACATACATGTATACAGGACTGTCTCAGAAAATTAGAATATTGTGATGAAGTTCTTTATTTTCTGTAATGCAATTAAAAAAACAAAAATGTCATGCATTCTGGATTCATTACAAATCAACTGAAATATTGCAAGCCTTTTATTCTGATTTATTGCTGATTATGGCTTACAGCTTAAGAAAACTCAAATATCCTATCTCTAAATATTAGAATATCATGAAAAAGTATACTAGTAGGGTATTAAACAAATCACTTGAATTGTCTAATTAACTCGAAACACCTGCAAGGGTTTCCTGAGCCTTGACAAACACTCAGCTGTTATAAATCTTTTTTTTTACTTGGTCTGAGGAAATATTAAAATTTTATGAGATAGGATTTTAGAGTTTTCTTAAGCTGTAAGCCATAATCAGCAATATTAAAAGAATAAAAGGCTTGCAATATTTCAGTTGATTTGTAATGAATCCAGAATGCATGACATTTTTGTTTTTTTAATTGCATTACAGAAAATAAAGAACTTTATCACAATATTCTAATTTTCTGAGACAGTCCTGTATATATGTATATATAAATATATATGTATACATATATATATATTAGGGCTGTGAAACGATTAAACATTTTTAATCGGGTTAATCACAGGTTTTTGTGGATTAATCATGATTAATCACATATTACCGATATTCTCGGTATATTTTGTGAGAACATAGAGATTTATGACAAAAGACGGATATATACATTTATACATTCTTCTATACAATGGTGGTGCAACTCAGCAGTTATTTAGCAGTTTTCTTCCATATGGAACATTAATACATCTTCATCCTAAACAGAATGTTTAACCCTCCTGTTACCTTTCGGGTCCATTTGACCCCATTCAATGTTTAATGTCGGTGTTCTTTGGGGTCAATTTGACCCCAGGCTGTTTTTCACTGTGTCAAACATATCAGAAATATCAACTTTTTTATTTATTTAAAGGGCTATTTAGGTAGTCAACAAACAAACATAAAGTACCTCACACTTAAACTTGGGAAACAATATTAATTCTAATAATTTTCTGGAGGTTTTAATTGCTGGGGTCAAATTGACCCCGAGGGTAAAATATGTTCGTAAATGTAAAGGTAACAGGAGGGTTAAACAGAGCATTTTTCTCTTGTTTGTCAACCATTAACTCCACCATGATACAATCTAAAGGTGGACAGATTGACAAGTGACTTTTTTTTTGCTCGGTCCCGATGCGCGCGCACGGAGCTCTGTGGCGCGCCAGACGGAGATCGATAAGTGTTAACGCAACGCGTAGAGACAGAGATGACATGCTGCTGTGGAGATACGATCAACAACAGACGTTTAGTTTAATAAAAGAACAAAGACGTGCTATAGAGAACATGTCAGGGGGCGAGCCAATCTTTTTAATGTCATGCGATCTACCGACACTACGCCGCGATCGACTGGCAGGTCGCGATCGACGTGTTGAGACCCTGATCTACAGGAAGTAAAAGTCGTAACAAGGTTTCCGTAGGTGAACCTGCGGAAGGATCATTACCGATGAACAGACCGTCTGCATGAGAGCGGACAGAGTTCAGATTGAAGTGGTGGATTGGAAGCTCATTTTGCAAGTGACTTTTTTTTCGTCCCAACGACCAACAACAGACGGATTGGAAGCTCATTCTGCGCATGCGTTAAATGCGTAAAAAAAAAACTAGTTAAACCTGTAATTGGATTAACTGAGTTAACGCGTTATTTTTCACAGCACTAATATATATATATATATATATATATATATATGTATATATGTATATACAGTATATATCTTCTGTTTATATATATATACATGTACATATATATATGTACATATATATATTAATATGTATATATGTATGTATATATATTTCCTGTTTACATAAATATACAAATAGATATACATATATATGCATATTTGTTCCCAAGCAAGATTTCCCGATAAAGAATATGAATGTTCAGTGTGTGTGTGTGTGTGTGTGTGTGTGTGTGTGTGTGTGTGTGTGTGTGTGTGTGTGTGTGTGTGTGTGTGTGTGTGTGTGTGTGTGTGTGTGTGTGTGTGTGTGTGTGTGTGTGTGTGTGTGGGGTCCCAGTTATCAGTGGAGTCTCACCTGGACAATCGGTCTCCATGATGGCCTCCGGCCCCGGGGCCCCCTCTCCGCCTTCCCCAGAGCGACTCAGCTGGACGCGGACGCGGTAGCGTGTGGAGGGCTCCAGGTTCATCAGCGTGATCAGCTCCTTGTCACTATACACTGAAGGAAAGTGGACGTAGGAAACGCTGTTAACATAACATTATGTATCGATTTACGTAATATTACTTATATGTTGTAAAAGATGTTAAGAGAAAAAAAATAGTATAAAACTGTAAACATGCAGTGTATCGTAGATATTATAATGGTGTTTCTTATGAATGCATTTTATTTATTTTGGTTTGTCCTGGCCAACTTTTTTAGATATACTGTACGTAATATTACTTATATGTTATATGATACGTTTTTGAGAAAGAAAAAAACAGTATAAAACTGTAAACCTGCAGTGTATCGTAAACATGATAAGGGTGTTTCTTATGAATGCATTTTATTTATTTTAATTTGTCTCCGCCAGCTTTTTCCCCCCGATTTTTCCGTAATATTACTTTTGAATGATATCCCACCTATGATGGAGGACCAGGAGTCTCCGTTCTCCACGGGCTTGTAGAGGAGCCTGGTGGAGACGATGGGGCCGTCTCCTCTGTGGGAATCCACGGGCATCACCAGCAGCTGCTTGCTCATTTTCTCCAGCAGTTTGGGAGCAGTAGTGGGAACCGGGGGCTCTGAGCAGACACAGAAAACTAGTTTAAAATGTAGATTTTGTATATCTGTCATATCTTCACTTATTCCTTTTATTTCTCCAGACCTTTAATGGTGAGGTTGAACTTGCGCGAGTCCTGGCCTCCATTAGTGGACACCCGGCACTCCCACAGCCCCCCTTGTTGAGCAGTGAGACGAGGGATTTCAAACAGGGCCGTGCTCTTATTTGAGTCCATGACAGTCCGAGAAGCCTGAGAGTTAAAAAAACACAAAACATTCAATACAATGCAACGCAAGGGGGAAAACCAAGGGGGGGGGGGGGTGTATTATTGCTGCTGCTACATGAAGAATTATTAAGGTGCTATCTGGAACCGAAAATGGTTCTTCAGAGTGATGCCATAGAAAAAACATTTCCTAAAATAGTTCTTCAGAGAACCTATAAAGGTGTCTCAAAGAACCTTCAGAAAATTGTCCTTTAAGGCACCATTTCTGGTTCCACAAAGAACCTTTCAAACCAGGGTTCTTTAAAGAACCATTTCCTGAAATAGTTCTTCAAATAACCTAAAAAAAGTGTCTCAAAGAACCTTAAAAATTAGTTTTTTAAGATACAATTTCCGGTTCCACAAAGAACCTTTCAAACCAGGGTTCTTTAAAGAACCATTTCCTGAAATAGTTCTTCAAATAACCTATAAAGGTTCCTCAAACAAAAGAATGGTTCTTCAGTAGGTGATGGTTCCTCGTAGAACCACAAAGCCTTTGAAAGAACCATTTAAGAACCATTATTTTTCTGTGTGTAAGAACTTCCTAACTCTCTAGAACTTTCTTTGTTCCTGTGTGAAATCCGGTACATTTCTTTATCAGATTGTTTCTATTATCATAGAAACTGTTTCAAAGCACGGAAAAGGAATAACGAAGAAATTAGTTCAATTCACTTCTCGGCGACACGTGGTAACGGCCGCGCTGTAAAGTGATATTGCCTTATCTGATCGGGCCATTGTGTTGTTGACTTCCTCTGAACTTGACTCAACCTTGTAATCGTCAGCCCAAAACTTAAAGGCACAGTACAATTTAACTTTATTCTTTATCTGAAGCCACAGCACTAGGTAAGTATGCTAGTACCTTAGCTGAGCATGAAGACAGGGAATCAGGTAGCCAATAGCTCTTCATAAAGTATTCAAAAAAATCTGCCTTATCAGCAACTAGAGATCTCGCTACAACCCTGGATGTTATTTACTAAAAAAAAATCCAAAATGTTGGATTTTTTTTCAGCACGTTTTTTTAATTCATTTGTAACAAAAATTAAAAGGTTGCTGACTTTTTTGGTGAAATATTATTGAAAAAAATGGCCGATATAATAAGCAGCCATTTTGGAAACCGCGATACGAGAGCACCCTGTCCCTGTGAGGCCTTGTATTGAATCTCTACCTTACTACCTTTGATTTATACCTAAACTTTATACAAGCTGTGCATTTGCTGCATGTTAAAGCTATCCGAAAGCAGCAGTTCTCTTTTTTAATTCACAACTTTTTATTTTATTTTGATTTAGCATCTTTCTGAGGGTCATGTTTTATGAGTCATATTCTGGTTGTGTGTGTTCCTTGCAGTGTGTTTCTTGTCTGTTGCGTCTATTGTTGTCCGTATGAATGTTTTGTGTTAAATGAGTTTCCCCACTGGGAATTAATAAAGTTTTCTAATCTAATCTGAGATATTTTGGGGTCGGTCTTCCGACCTTGAGGACGGTGCTGTCCAACTTCCGCAGCTCAATGCTGTTGTGGCTGGGCAGCGGGTTGCCGGTGGCCGAACACAAGATCTTGGGGCTGGAGTTCAGATTCCACTCCAGATTACTATCCAGATCCAAGATCTGTGGGGCCCGGTCTGAACATGGAGAGAGAGAGAGAGAGAGAGAGAGAGAGAGAGGTATGGAAAAAGAGATTGAATAAAAGACAATGTGGAAAGTGACAGAAGAATTTGTTTGACTTTTTATTTAGCAAAAGCAGAAGTGTATTTAAAATGCATCTACTTCATATTTCCCACAAGAAGAAAAATGCCGGCACCTAGTTAGAGCATTTAAATTGTCAAAACTTAAAAATATAGGGGAAACAAATGGTTGTAGACTCGAGGATTACAAGTAATTTAATTAAACCATTTCACCGGACAGGGTTTCATTGGGGTTCTGTCACAAGTAATTAAAGTAAGTAAGCCAGTAAGTATGTAAGTAAAAAATAAGTATGTAAGAAAGTATGAAAGTAAGTAAGTAAGTATGTAAGTATGAAAGTAAGTAAGTATGAAAGTAAGTAAGTATTTAAGTAAGTATGAAAGTAAGTATGAAAGTAAGTAAGTATGAAAGTAAGTATGTAAGTATGAGTGTAAGTAAGTAAGTATGTAAATAAGTAAGTAAGTAGGGTTTATTTATTTTTTGCACTTATCTCAGACAAAGTGTCACAGGGTTGTGCAGTTCAGTAGTAAATTAAAACAATTTGGCAATAACAGACCAAAACTTTTCAACAGTTGAAAGATTAAAGTACACTGTAAAAGATGATGCAATAAAAAACACAATAAAACAAATGAGAAGGATATACATATGATGTGAGGACACCCACCAGACTTCTCACAGTTCTGCCCCCTCCACCCTGTGGGACACTGGCAGCCACTGAAGCGGTTGCAAACGCCTCCGTTCTGGCATTTACAGCTCAGCCTGCAGTCCGGTCCGTACATGTCGTTATCGCAGTCTGAAAATAGACACACACAAGGGTAAAAACATGTTATCAAACCATGTGCATATTCAGGCACGCGCACACATAGACCCCGAGTGGTGCTCAAGCACCTCCCCTTTAGCCCTGGATGAGAAAACTGCCCCTTTTTCTGGAGACACATTTTTTCTTCATTTATCAGTATTGAAGAATAAAAATGACTTTCTCTGTCAGCAAATTCCCTCCAAATGTGTTTTGAAATCTGACGGGGCTTATTTAAAACAATTTTTACATGACTACCCATTAGCCAATCAGAACGCTTGTACTGCCGTTGCCATGTAATAATTCATATTTATTCATAAGGAAAATGTAAACTAGCTGTCTAATCCTGCCCAGAGGAGACGGAGGTCGAGGACCGCATGATTAGTGTCATGCTGCTTGTGTTTCAACTCTGTCAGAAAACATTTTTGGCGATGGGTGCCCTTTTTTTTGTTTTTTTTACCTTCCCCCCAAAATGTCTGTGCCCGTGCATATTACTTTAATTCAAAACACAAAGCTGATGAAGCGACGCTCACCTTTCTCACAGCGGCTCCCAAACCAGCCGCTGGCGCAGGAGCAGCCGTAAGGGTCCGGCAGGCAGAACTGAAGGCCCTTGCATTTCAGCTCCGAGCCACACGACTCCTGGCAGTTACGGCCAAACATTCCTTCTCTGCAGGCTGCGAACCGTCAGAGAAACACAAATTAACAAGTGTGTTTATCTAAATTCCTTGAGTTGTACTGTATCGAGCCAAAACACCACGGAGAACAGAGGAACTTTAGTCCGCCGGTGTCCTCGTCTGGAACCCAAATATTTGATTTATATGGTTGTATTTGATTGCATTGTTATGAGAAAAATAATGATGTTTAGCCACAGGTCTTACCGCAATGCTGTATCGATGTGATGTTGATCTTATGTCTGCCATTAAAATGCAATTTTAAAAATTGATACAATTTGGATCAATATAGCCGGATTAGTTTAACCTAGCGCACATGTGTTTGATACCATAGGGTAATAAATCAAATCCAAGACAATGGGTTGTTTTGTTTAGCGTTATGTTTTATATTATTGTTAGATAATTACCTTTGGCTTATGCTTTTATAAGTTAAAACACAGTGACATTTAAATAAAAAAATATATATATATTTCTTTGGGAGTTTTTCCTGATCCGATGTGAGGTCAAAGGTCAGGGATGTCGTATGTGTAAAGATTTTAAAGCCCGCCGAGGAAAATTCGTAATTTGTGATATTGAGCTATACAAAATAAACTGAATATAATTTGATTGCTAAACATGGTAAGCATTAAACATGGTAATTAGGGTTATATTTTCACTAACCCTAAGCATGCTGACATTCATATTCATAATAATAATTCAAAATAAAATAAAATAAAAAAATGATTATGTAAATGCAGTAAAAACAAATGTTATGTTATACCCATCTGTCTCTCTCCCATACACACACACACACACACACACACACACACACACACACACACACACACACGTACAGTATCGTGCCGCATTGAGAGCACCACAGACCTGTCTCACAGCGCGTCCCCATGAATCCCGGAGGACAGATACAGTCTCCGTCCACATCGTGACACACTCCGCCGTTGAGACACTCCGGACAGTCCTTGTCGCAGTTAGGTCCCCACTTCTTACCGGGACAATCTACGGAGAAAACAAGTGTTCCTTCCTTTAAAAAAAGCATATGTGAATATATGTGAGTACATGTTTTTTTGCCTGCTCGCACAATTCAAGTTTTCAGCTTTCAGTCTATTGAACAAAAAGCTAAAAAAGGGATTAAAAGAAGATGTATTTTTATTGTAGGAGTCTAATTTTGGAACAATGTTAAAATGGATGTCAGAATGGTCAACTCATTCTTGGTTTTCAAAAGGATTATTTATAAAACAATTTTTGAGGGTTATAAGTGTGATTACAACATATGTATATGGAAGATGTATGTGGATATATATATACAAATAATGCTTATATATTCGTATCCTAAATTATAATAATCAAATAAATCAGAAAATTAATAAAAAATAAAGAAAAATAAAAAATAAAAATTATATATATATATATTTTTAATTATTTTTCTATAAAGAAAAATAAAGCAAAAAATAATAAAGAAAATAGAAAATGATATACATATTTTTAAAATTGTTTCTTTATTTTATATTAATTTTGAGATTTATTTGATTATAATAATTTAGGATAGGAATATATAAGCATTTTTTGCTTCTACTGTACCTATACCTTTTCAGTCTTTCTGTTTTGTATATTATATATAAAGAATATTATTGGTTTAAGGTTTAAGGTTTTTTATTTGCCATCTGTGCCTAGACCAGCAGTCCAGACACATCGGAATTATTTTTGCAGTGTATTGCAATGATTGACTGAATAAAATACACAACAACAACAAAATACACAACAACCCTGCATGATTTTCTGAGTGCAGCAGTTGATAATCGTAGACAATGCAGACATGCACTGTATTTAATAACATAAAAAAAGACCATATCACTTTTTGATTTGTAATGTATTTGCATTGTATTTTACAAAGTTGTTTTGTCGTTCTTCCTCAGGCTTCTTCTTTTTTTTCCTGTTCTAATGCGAGACCTTCCTGGGACATAGAATGTCGTATGTTGTACAGACTATACAGATGTCGCCTATATACAGGACTGTCTCAGAAAATTAGAATATTGTGATAAAGTTCTTTATTTTCTGTAATGCAATTAAAAAAACAAAAATGTCATGCATTCTGGATTCATTACAAATCAACTGAAATATTGCAAGCCTTTTATTCTTTTAATATTGCTGATTATGGTTTACAGCTTAAGAAAACTCAAATATCCTATCTCTAAATATTAGAATATCATGAAAAAGTATACTAGTAGGGTATTAAACAAATCACTTGAATCGTCTAATTAACTCGAAACACCTGGAAACACATTTTCAAATGTTTGATTTTGTTTTGCTGTTATAAATCTTTTTTTTTTACTTGGTCTGAGGAAATATTCAAATTTTATGAGATAGGATTTTAGAGTTTTCTTAAGCTGTAAGCCATAATCAGCAATATTAAAAGAATAAAAGGCTTGCAATATTTCAGTTGATTTGTAATGAATCCAGAATGCATGACATTTTTGTTTTTTTAATTGCATTACAGAAAATAAAGAACTTTATCACAATATTCTAATTTTCTGAGACAGTCCTGTATATGTTTTATTGACTATACAAGTCTCGTGAAATAGTAAAGAGGTTGAACCATGCAGTAATATAAGCTGAAAAAACAGATCCACTGCATCTGTTGGAGAGAGCGCTGAGAGGGGAGAGCAGGTGGAGGGTGGAGATGGTGCTGCTGTCTCTTTACAACCCGGAGCTACAGGAAATGAAACTAACACATGCTGTGGCGTTTATGTAACTCTGTAACGCTTCATTCTGGTCACATGACATCTATTCTTCTGTCCACCCTGGAGAGGGATCCTCCTCTGTTGCTCTGCTGAAAGGTTTCTTCACTTTTTATTCCTATGAAAGTTTTTCTTTTGGGGAGTTTTCTCCTGATCCGATGTGAGGTCAAAGGTCAGGGATGCCGTATGTGTACAGATTGTAAAGCCCTCTGAGGCTAATTCGGACTTTGTGACATTGGGCTGTACAAAATGAACTGAATTGTAACTGAACTGTCTCAATAAAATGCATTTTATTTTCAAGCTTGAATTTGTGAGGCTCAAAAACAACTTAATGCCGTTGTAAATTAGTGTAAAATGTGTTTATTTGCCTTCTTCCTAAGAGTTTGATACCATTCGCATGTGTCTGTTGTTAGCTTAGCTTAGCAGACTGAAAACGAGGTATCTCGTATAAAAACAAGAATTTGTGGTCACGCCGGTTGTTATGTGACTATTTTGTGGCTGAGCGCAGTGAGCGTGAGTCTTCTTCTCAGGTTTAAATGAATGAACTCACGATGAGACGTGTAACACAAAGGTTTCTTTTGATGTTTTCACTGTTTTCTGCTCTGATTGACATTTCTGGATAATATAAAGTCCATCTATAAGCTTCTTTCCCCGCACCATAATCTTCCTTTTTAATTTTATGTTACAAGTGCGATTTTCGTGACGTGTTTATTTCTTAGTTTATTAACCGGAGCCCCCGTTAGCTAATGCCTTAGCGGCTAATCTTCCTGGGGTCCACAGAAAGGACGACATGTAATACACATAAACATGCAAAAACACGACGTAAAAACAAACAGTTAAAAAACAGTACAAACAGAACAATAAATAGATTAATAAAGTGGACTAGGATGTATATATTTTGCAGTACATCAGTAATTTAAACAAAAAAAGATCAGATGGCTACAAAAGGGCGGGAAAATGTCAAGGAGTAAATATCAAGTGGTTGATGCCTTCAATTGTTGTTTTTTTTGTGACAAAATATTACCTGTATGAGATATATGATGAGGTAGTAAATTCCAAGAAATAATTGCACGAACAATAACTGTAGATTTGAGGAGTTTTGTTCTCGGGGTTGGAGGTACATCACGTGACCTAAACTAGCGTTCCTTGTGTGATGGTTACGTCTGTTACATGTATGTTGTAACAGTGAGGCTGAGAAACTGTACGATGGTCTCTTAGTAAATGGAATACACAATCTGACCCTGATGGGTGGCCATTGTTGTGTGTGTGTGTTTGTTTTTTAATTCCAAGATTTAGATTTAGATGTTTTACAAACCTCTGACAATGAGCCTCATCCAGGCGCCCTGGATGGGGATGTCTCCCACGTAGCTGGCGCTGTAGATGCCTTGATTGGCGAAATCTGCGTTCTCCACCGAGAGCACGGCCGTGCGGTTGACCATGTCGTTCCAGTGAGTCATATAATAGTAGTTTCCTACACACAGAAAATAAAACATCCAGGGCGTGATTTTTAAAGTCAATTTTCATTCTTTTTTTTGTGTGCAAAAGTTAGAAGGAGAGTAAACGTCTTGTTGTCGAGCAGGATGGACTTACCGTTGTACTTCCAGGTCACGTCTCTCTTCTGGGAGCTGAGCAGCTGCATGCTGAGGTGAACCGTCTCCCCTTTGTTGGCAGTCAGTGTCAAGTGTGTCGGGACAAAATTAGCTGGAAGGGAACCCAGAAAACACAAAGTTATGATCCAACGCCGACGTAAGAAAACCGTAGAGGACGAATAATCCAGTTGTAGTTTTGGTCGGTTAAAAACTCATGCACACGGAAAAATATATTTTTTAAATGGTTCTTTAAAAGGCTTTGTGGTTCTACGAAGAACCATCACCTACTGAAGAACCATTGTTTCGTTTAAGACACCTTTAGAGGTTCTTTGAAGAACTATTTAAGGAAATGGTTCTTTAAAGAACCCTGGTTTGAAAGGTTCTTTGTGGAAGCAGGAATTTTGCCTTTAAGAACAATTTGGTTAAGGTTCTTTGAGACACCTTTATGGGTTCTTTAAATAACCATTTCCTTAAATAGTTCTTCAAAGAACCCTGGTTTGAAAGGTTCTTTGTGGAACCAAACATGGTTTCTTAAAGAACCATTTTTTGAAGGTTATTTGAGACACCTTTATAGGTTCTTGAAAGATAACTCTTTATGGAAATGGTTCTTTAAAGAACCCTGGTTTGAAAGGTTCTTTGTGGAACCAAATATGATGTCTTTAAGAAAAAAATGTTTGCGGTTCTTTGAGACACCTTTATAGGTTCTTTGAAGAACTATTTAAAGAAATGGTTCTTTAAAGAACCATGGTTGGAAATGTTATTTGTGGAACCAAACATGGTTACTTAAAGAACCATTTTTGAAGGTTCTTTGATATGCCATTATAGGTTCTTTAAAGATAACTCTTTAAGGACATGGTTCTTTAAATAACCCTGGTTTGAAAGGTTCTTTGTAGAACCAGAAACGGTGCCTTAAAGAACCATTTTTAGAAGGTTCTTTGAGATGTCGTTATAGGTTCTTAAATTTTCATTTGAGACACCTTTAAAGGTTCTTTGAAGAACTATTTAAGAAAATGGTTCTTTCAAGAACCCTGGTTTAAAAGGTTCTTTGTGGAACCAAAAATGGTTCTTCTATGGCATCACTCTGAAGAACTATTTTCGGTTTCAGATGGCACCTTCATTTTTCTGCAGTCTCTCTTATTTTCTTCTTACGAGTGCCTGAACCCACCTCTGCCAAAGTTATTGATCATCGTGGCCGTCTCCAGCGGGGGAACCTCCTGGGTGGATTCGCAGTAGAAGATGCCGATGTGACCCAGATCTCGGAAGTCTCTGGCCACCGCCTCCCTGTTCCGGGGCTTGTGTACTTTGAAATGTGGTTTCTTGGGGAAGATGAGGATCTTATTGTCTTTCTTGATGTCCAGCTCCACCTGGTCGGGGTTGCGCTCTCCATTGATACAAGAGATGGAGAAGTGGTTGACGTTGGTGACCTCCGCCGTGGATATCATCGTCAAGTCGATCACAGCATCTGCATCGTGTTTGAAACATGAGGAAAGTTATACTTCAGGCAATCTGGCCAATTTTAACATTACAAATGGAAAATAAATGCAACAGAATTTATTGTTGCATAGTGTCCTGAATAACATACTAAAAGTCCTGAGAAATTACTGTTGCGGAAAAAGGTTAAATATGCAAAAATCCAAGATGGCCGCCATAAATACACAATGTCTTATATTTCCACTTTTAGAAGAGACATTTAAATGATTTAAAATACTAGGACACATTTTTTGGACATAATGAATCATTTAGAATATGTTAGTAATAGTATATTAGTAGACATAAGAAGCTTGAATTGATTATGAGACTTTTTTTCACGTTCATATACATATATGAAAACCTTGTAAGTTAATGACAGTAATGTTATTAAAATATCTGCTGTAGGTTTCAATAGAAACGAGAGTATGATGATACATAGTGTGGTTTGAAAGATTAAAGTAAAAAGTTTGACTTTCAGAAATTCATTTAAATACACCTGACACAGTTTACGCAAAAAAATGCCAAAAACATTACAGTGCCGTAAGAGTCAGTATGAATCTCATAGTTTATTCATTATGAAAGAGACTTTTTGACTTGCAACATGTTACACACACACATCTGAGATTTTGAAAGAAGAAGAAGAATGGGAAGAAGAAGAAGAATGAGGAGAAGAAAGAGAAGAAGGAGAACAAGAACAAGCAGAAGCAGAACAAGAAGGTGAAGAACAAGAACAAAAAAGAACAAGAAAAGATGGAGAAGGAGAACAAAAACAAGAAGAAGAACAAGAAGGAGAAGAACAGGAAGAAGAAGAATCAGAAGAAGAAGAAGAACCAGAAGAAGAAAAAAAAAAGAAGAAATATCAGAAAAAGAAGAAGTATCAGAAACGAAGAAGAAGAAGAAGAAGAAGAAGAAGAAGTGTGTGTCCATCATTCCTTCTCTCTGGTATTTAAGCCCAGATCCTCAGAACAATGACAGGAAACATGGATGAGCTCCTGTTTTCCCAAAGGGTTCAGACATGCACACTCTAAACTCTCTGAGGGAGTTTATGACTATGAATAAGTATTTATCAAATGAATCAACAAGCACTTCGTGTAGACTCAAGAGGGGAATTGTTTTAACTTCATACACAAAACGAAAATAACGGACAATTTGATGTGTTTGCTCCTAAAGAGCGATACCCAAATAAACCCTTAAAATACGAGTTCCCCCTTACCTGATACGTCAAGGAAGCAAAATACAAACACCCACAGAATCCTCATGGTATTTATAATCCTCATTGGGAACAAGTTGTCGTTTGTAAATATTTTTTCACGGGAAAAAGTTGTACATCCAAAGACGGCGACGCTGCGTCACGACGAGCGGCGGTGCGCCTTTTTACGCATAACGAGGGCGAATAAAAACCAGAGCTCCTCCAGTCCAGCTGCAAAAAGAACTTCAGCGATGACTCCAGGAGAGCTTTTTTTCAGAGGTGGTGTAGCACCGCACCGTCACCATGAGTACAGAGTTGGACTCTTCGGGTAGAAGCTCAGCTTTCTCGCGGAGGGAAAGGAAGGAAGAGCGTCACCAGACAGCGGATGACTGCTGGCTCCACACCTCCCGACCCGAGTGCTTCAGCCGAGTTATGAGTTTAAACGTTGTCACTTGATGTTCCGACACACTGCCAACCACCGTGATTATCCATGCATACAGTTAATGATGCGATATATTAGACGACTTAAACACATATACTCTATTTTACGATAGAATAGTTTTAATTATATTGGCTAAAGATGTCTTTGTACTTCTAGAATTGTGACAGAAATAGTATATTTACCATTTTTGGTTCCACAAAGAACCTTTCAAACCAGGGTCTCCATTTAACCTTCAGCAATGGTTCTTTAAGGCAGCATTTCTGGTTCCAAAAGGAACCTTTCAAACCAGGGTTCTTTAAATAACCATTTCCTGAAAGAGTTCTTAAAATAACCTATAAAGGTGTCTCAAAGAACATTAAAAAAGGTTCTTTAAGCCTTAAATAACCATTTTTTATGTCTTTGTACTTTTTTACAGAAATATTTAGTATATTCACCATTTTTGGTTCCACAAAGAACCTTTCAAACCAGGGTTCTTTAAAGAACCCTCTCCTTAAATAGTTATTCAAAGAACCTATAAAGGTGCCTCAAAGAACCTTTCAAACCAGGGTTCATTAAAGAACAATTTCCTTAAATAGTTCTCCAAAGAACCAATAAAGGTGTCGCAAAGAACCTTCAAAAAATGGTTATTTAAGGCACCATTTCTGGTTCCACAAAGAACCTTTCAAACCAGGGTTCTTTAAAGAACCCTCTCCTTAAATAGTTCTTCAAATAACCTATAAAGGTGCCTCAAACAAAAGAATAGTTCTTCGCAGAACCACAAAGCCTTTTAAAGAACCATTTCAGAACCATTATCTTTCTGTGTGCATGATTTATCCGCATGTCAGACAGAGATTTTATCTTTTTTGGGAGTATATAAACTGCATTCCATCAAAGCACATCTTCTACGTGCTGATATCTTTGTACTGGAGCGTAATACTTCACACATGATAGTTTGTGTGTGATCATGTGACCACTACACAAACCCCCATGTCCTCTACAGCTGACTTTGGGTCTTATTGCCCTGGTTTTCTTTGACACTGGATAACACCAAAAAGCAGCAACAGCTGGAATCAAGTTTTGCCAAATTCAACAGCTTTGTTCTTTCACTTCAATGACTTAGTTTAAAAAGTCCTCGCAGCCTTTTTGTTCCGCCTCAGGAACTTTTGAACAATATGCTTGTTGTGTCTATATGTTTGAAAAGTCTCACTTTTAAAACTTCCAGTTGAGATGAACTGCACACAGTTCTCTCTCCTTTCTGTGGACTTGATTTGATGTTTTCTTTACATTTCCTCGTGGCTTCAGACAATCGACTCGAAGTTGACTCAACGTCTTATTGTCGGAGGTTTCCTGTTTTCCATTTTTTTTCTCAAGAGCTCACGTGGATGTCTTCGGGGCCTGCACAGAATATTCCATTGTATGCTCAATTATCAACAAACAAAAAAACAGAATAAAGCTATATATATAATTATTACCATTGAGTGTGGGCACATTGGTGTATATTGTGAAATATAAGACATAATGTCAAATATAGTGCTGCTGGTTCAATTAGCTGAGGTGAAAATATATGAAAAACTGAAATGAGGACATCCCAGAGTGTTTCCAGACTTTGGGCAATTTTTCCAGCTCAATTCAAAAACTCCCACCAACAGGAATCAGCTTAAGAACAATGAAACTGAGCTGATAACCGCATAGTTTCCGCGTGTAGCCAAATGTTTACAATAAAACTATAAGCAAGCAACAAACTGTACTTAAAGACTTAGTCTGAGCACATAATTAAAGCAATTTTCTGATAAAAAAAAAAAGGAAATGCCAGGTTTGGCAGAATGTTGAAGCCGTTGTGAGTCGAGTTGAAGGAATACAATTAGAGTGCAAATACAGAACATATTGAAAAGTCCTGCACAGCTCGGTGGGAGGAGCCTCTGGAGGAAGCCAAAAGGAAAAAGACTGAAGGCTGGGTCAACACCATCAGGAGCCAGAAACCAGGGGTGGTTGTGTGTGAGTGTGTGAGTGTGTGAGTGTGTGTGTGTGTGTTCATGGACATGTGCAATGAGGATGTGCATTTATATGTGATGATGCATTCATGTGAAACCACATAGTGTCCATATAAAATACTTTGTGTGTATATATATATATATATATATGTATATGAACATATGTACATATATGTACATATACATATATACATATGTGTATATATATGTATATATACATATATATATAATATATACATATATATACACGTATATATATAAATATATACATATAAGTATATATATATATATATAAATATATATACATGTATATATACATATATGTATGTCCATATTTATATGTATATATACAAATATATATACACATTTGAATATATATACTTATACATATATATATATATATATATACACTACCGTTCAAAAGTTTGGGATCACTTAGAAATGACTTTATTTTTCAAAGAAAAGCACTGTTTTTTCAATAAAGATAACATTAAATTAATCAGAAATACACTCTACATTGTTAATGTGGTAAATGACTATTCTAGGTGGAAACGTCTGGTTTCTAATGAAATATCTCCAGAGGTGTATAGAGGCCCTTTTCCAGCAACTATCACTCCAGTGTTCTAATGGTACATTGTGTTTGCTAATCGCCTTAGAAGACTAATGTCTGATTAGAAAACCCGTGCAATTATGTTAGCACAGCTGAAAACAGTTATGCTGGTGATATAAGCTATACAACTGGCCTTCCTTTGAGCTTGAAGTTTGTAGAACAAAATTAATATTTCAAATATTAATCATTATTTCTAACCTTGTCAATGTCTTGACTATATTTCATATTCATTTGATAAATAAAAATGTGATTTTTCATGGAAGACACGAAATTGTCTGGGTGATCCCAAACTTTTGAACGGTAGTGTATATACAGATGAAGTTCTTTTATTTGATTAAAAACATCAAAAAAACAAAATTCTGTATCATGCAAAAAAAATACAAATATACTGAAATATTCTAAGCCTTTTAACTGAAATATTGCAAGCCTATTATTCTGATTTATAAATATCTGAAACTCAACTCTATCAGAGAAAATATAAATATCTAATCTAAAAATATTAAAAAAAATGAAAAAAAGTAAATCAAATAATTAAAAATCAAATGAAGTTGTTTGTGACTGAGCAAACACCTGCAAGGTTTATAAATCTTTTTTTAAACACTCAGCTTATAAATATTTTTTTTTTATGTCTTTTTCTTTTTTCTTTTTTTTAGGATTTTAGCGCAAGATAATTCTTAAAAAAAAAGGTTTAAATATTATTGATTTAAATAAAATGAATCCAGAATGCACACATTTTTGTTTTTAATTACACACAGAAAAAAAAAGAACTTATATAATATTCTAATTTTCTGAGACAGTCCTGTATATGGACATGATTCTGCACATGGAGGGCGGAGGACTCTCAGACTTCAGCCATTGTAAACAAAAGTCTTTGTTTCTTTCTCGTAATTATGACCTGTGTTTAAAGTGACCGGCGCTGGCTTTATGACACGTTCAGACAAACGGCTCGCTGTCCAAAAAGAACAATATCGCTTCCCTGGTTATAACAACAGTGCGACAAACGATCTCGAACAATCTCGTTCAACCCCTGCAAATAATCAAAAAGAGAGAAAGAAAGAGGACAAGCTGATTCTGAAGCTTGAGACAAAAAGAGCATAAAAGAAGTTTCAAAAGGTTTAATTCGGTTTATTTTATAAAACCCAATATCACAAATTTACGAATTTGCCTCGGTGAGCTTTATAATCTGAACGCATACAACATCCCTGACCTTTGACCTCACATGGGTTCAGGGAAAAACTCCCAAGAAATAGAAGAAAAAAAAACTTTCACAGGGAAAAAAGGGATATAGTGTATGTGTTTTAATATTCGATTGCTTTTTTAATTACTATAACAATTAAGTAAATCCAGGACATGATATAAAAAACGATGATCTAGCTTAAATGTGTGTGTGTCAATGGGTTTGGTCGTGCAGCTGTGTGTGTCTGTGTGTGGTATCATAACACGTAACACCTTGTGTCCAAGCGTGTCTGTGATATTTTATTCTGTATATTCTGACTCCTGAGCCTCATTATTCACAAATTCCATTGAGAAAAGTAAATGTGGCGTAAAAAAAACAAAAAAATCACCTAAATTGCGTCAACACGTTGATGAACAGAACCCCCCGAGCATGTTGGAGTATGTTTCTGATATTATGTTGTTGTGGTTGCAGTGGAGGTGGTGATAGCAAAACTGTGGGAGAGGGAGTGTGTGTGTGGGGGGGGGGGGAGGTCTCTCTCCGTGAGACTTTGTGAGAAAGTTTGTATTAAATTCCCATTTCCTGTCATTGTGTGTCCGAACTGGCCCGGCTCCACACGCACTGATCCTGCAGGGGCCCTGGGAGCCTATAAAGCAAGGGTGTCACTCACACCTCTTAGGCCCCTTAATCCCCCCCACACACACACACACTTATAAACTCTGACCTCCTCCATCCCAACATACCTCACGTTGTCCGATAAAGAAAAGAAAAAAACCTTTCTACGGATCGCGGAGACACAAATCATGTGTGAATATTTGCTTGAGTGTGTGATTACATAAATGTGCGCGCGTGTGTGTGTGTGTGGGAGAGAAACTTGTTTTAAGCAATTGGGTAAAGATGATGAAAGACACATATTTTGAGATACACTACGTGTGTGACTCTCAGAACGTGTGATTTCCTTTCCTCCAAGACGGCGTGCTCCGAAGCCGTGATAATCCGAGTGTGACGTCTGCGGAGGTTCTGGATGTGTAAAAACACTCCGTGGTGCTGAACTGACACGGGCTCGATTCCCCTCTGGAGTCGGGCCAACGAGCACGCAGCTCCGGCTGCAGCACCAGGAAGTCCGAACACATCCTCACCCCGACGAGTCGGGTAACAACGAGCGCACCGCGGGATCTGACGCATTGAAAGTCAGAACTATGCGACGTCAGATCCATCTCAATAGTTGCAAACGCACAAAGAGAGACTCACAAATGCGCTCAGAACAATTCAGAAATATCTTAGATTTACAAATGCACACGGAAGGATTTATTAATAAATTAGACTCACAAACGCACACAGAACGATGGACACAACGGTGGTTTTCGACACACACGCTCACGCACACACACACACACTCACACACAGACACGTACTCACACACACACTCACACTCACTTTCACTCAGACACACAAACACACACACACACTCACACACATACACGCACACTTAGACACGTACTCACACACACACACTCACACACGCACTTACACTCACACACAAACACACACACACACTCACGCACGCACACTTAAACTCAGACACACAAACACACACACAAGCACTCACACGCTCACACACACACATGCACTCACGCATACAGTACTCACACGAACACTCACACACACACAGACACACACTCACGCACACGCGCTCACACACTCACACACTCTCACACAGACACACTCACACATGCATCGTTGCAAGTTCCCAAACTTCAGCATCAGAGTACTTTGACATTTTAATGTGATTAAATACTGCTGACAGAATGTTGATTTAAAGTTGATTTAAAGTCGATTTAAAGATGTATTTAAACCGTAAAGTGTTGAACTTTGACATTGAAATCATGTAAAAACAGTGACGGCTGTTTCTGGCTAATGCAACTGAGATGTGTCCGTATATATAAGGACTAAGATGTTGGGTAAATCCCACGGTGAAAGATTTACTGGTGTACTTGTAGTACAATATGTGTACCAATGATGGCATATGAATCAATAACTGCACTTCCAACATTTAAACACAAGCTAACGTCGTGTTTTTCGCCGTAAGAGTGAAACGTTTTACTTTAGTTTATCACTGAACCATCCAATACCTACTCGCCCGTGTGTGTTACCTATATGTCGATGTCTGTTTCTTTAAAGATTTTGTCTAATATTTGTATTCTACCCAGGTGAAAAATAAATATGCTAAATATATTTAATGTTATCATACGTATACTTGAAGCCCTGCTAATCATAAGTATGCTTAAAGTGTGTTATTCTAGAACTTATTTCGTACTGAATATATTAAGTTGTGTTTAAGTACTATTTGAAGTATATAAAGGTTATACTTGTGCTAAATTTGAACAACTTTAAGTATACTTCGTGCAATTTAAGTACACGACTGTGTATGTGCTAATATGCATGCCGATAGTTAAATTATATTGTGTGAATTTAGAATATTTTTTTATATTTTTGCAGGAAGTACATTTCTTTGATCGTATATTTGAAATGTACGATTAACATTTTAAGTATATTTTAAATTAAAGTATTTATTTTTTCTGCCTGTGCACACACTCTTACTAAACACACTTATGATCACACACACACACACACGCAGATACACACGCAGGTAAACACACACACAAATACATACACACACACACAGATACACACACACACAGATAGATATATACACACACACACACACAATCGGGGTGAAGTGATATGTTCCTAAACTTTCTCTTCCTGTCCATTCATCAGTCCTTCATTGGAAAATAAAATATTCACCCCCTCCACCCCACCAACCCCTCTAGTCTGCGGTGGTCTGGGTCCTCCAGCCTGACACCAAACAAACCCGACATGCAGTCGGGGATGTTGATGCTATTTCTACTACTGACCTTGCAAAGGTACTGTACACACACACACACACACACACACACACACACACACACACACACACACACAGACACACACACACCTCATTACTGGTGTTTTGGAAAGCCTCTGGATCCGACTGAGGAAGCTCTAATCATAACAGCATGTAGTTGACCACTGGAGTGGGTTTTAATGTGAGAAGGCTTCCTCCAGTCCAGGACCGTCACGTGGGCGACGTGATGTCAGCACACCCAGCAAGATCAACAAAAAAAAAGTGGGGTAAAAAAACCCAACCCTGCATGTCTCACGACAATAGCCCGACCATACAGTTGTATTTTCTACTTTATTAGCGATGTTAAACATTGGAACAGATGTTTGTTTTAGTGTATTGCTATTATTATGCTAGTTAGTGCAAAATGCTTATTACAGAAATGGATTATCTGGCTCATCGGAACATGTGCGCCAAGGAAATTGTGGAAAGGGAGCGGTGCTAAATGCAAGCAAACATGCCTGGAATATTGCAGCGGGCGTGTTTAAGGAAGTTGGATAACACCACGGGAGTGATGTGATGAAAGGCAGGGGAAAAAAGCAAGAGCAGAGAGAGTGTGTGCAATAGTGCGTTAAGACTATACAGCTGGAAAGGGCCCAGAAGAACCATTTAACATGGTGTCAGGGGGAAATGATGCCAGTTGATGAACTCAAATGACATAATATTGGTCCAAAATATATATATATATATATATATATAGAGAGAGAGAGAGAGAGACAGATGGATGAGCTGTTGTTGCAGCGTTCAGGAAGAGGTGCTGCTGCTGGAGGCTGATATGTGTGTGAAGGAAGTGGAGGGAGCAAGGGGGCAGGATTCACCCTCACAGGCAGGAAAAGGCCTGTGGAGGCGGAGGGTCTCTGGGCTCCTGTCTGATAGCTGTTTTCTCAACACACACACACACACACACACAGACTCAAACGCTCAGACGTGCTCACACATTGTAGGAGTCGTTCCCATCGGAGCGTTTTGGACGGCTGCTGCTGCGAAAGCCCGAAGTCCCCGCCGCACTTTTGCCTTTAACGTCGGTTTAAAACGTTTTCCTACAGGCCACAACGCCCCTCTGTACACATGAAGGAAAATGAAGGCGCCATCTGGAACTGAATATGGTTCTTCGGAGCCATGGAAGTACCATTTGTGGTTCCAAAAAGAACCTTTCAAACCAGGGTTCTTTAAGGAACCATTTCCTTAAAGAGTTCCTCAAATAACCTATAAAGGTGTCTCAAAGAACCTTAAAAAATGGTTCTTTAAGGCGCCATTTCTGGTTCCACAAAGAACCTTTCAAACCAGGGTTCTTTAAGGAATCATTTCCTTAACGAGTTCCTCAAATAACCTATAAAGGTATCTCAAAGAACCTTAAAAAATGGTTCTCTAAGGCACAATTTCTGGTTCCACAAAGAACCTTTCAAACCAGGGTTCTTTAAGGAACCATTTCCTTAAAGAGTTCCTCAAAGAACCTATAAAGGAGTCTCAAAGAACCTTAACAAATTGTTCTTTAAGGCACCATTTCTGGTTCCACAAAGAACCTTTCAAACCAGGGTTCTTTAAAGATTTATTTATTCAAAGAGTTCTTCAAAGAACCTATAAAGGTGCCTCAAATGAAAGAACGGTTCTCCAGTAGGTGTTGGTTCTTTGTAGAACCACAAAGCCTTTTAAAGAACCATTTAAGAAGCATTATTTCCCCGTGTGTAGTTCATGTGGGAGAACCACACTTTTCTCCACATGAATAAGAGAAACTGGTTTTAATCTCCGAGGTGCTAAAACTAGAAACGCAACATCGTTAATCATGAAGTAAAGGAATTTGTTTCAAACAGATTATTCATCGGTTTGGCCCCGACTGGAATGAGAACAGGTGACTTTCGGTAAAAGGTTCAAATCCTCGTGATTCTTATATTATATAAGACTGTAAACTAAAAAAACAATGCGTTCCTGCGTTATAGACTAGATTCCTGCATTGAAGATATACATTGCCACTTTCATTTCACTGCACACCCTGTGTGTGTATGTGACAAATAAAACATCTTGAATCTTGAATCTTGAATCTTGAACACGGCTTGTTTTTAAGATTCCTAGAGGCTTGAGGATGGATCCATCCATAAAAAGTAAGACATGTGTGTATTGGTGTGAAGCCAGATAGTGAGCACCTCTAAACGATTCCCTCCTGCACACAGGGACGACAGATATGCTCTGCAGGGCTCATCTGAAAAATTAGCATGACTAAGTATTTCCTCTGGAGTCATGATCAACCACCATGTGGGACCTTTGAAATACAAATTCCTCGCTGAACCGATCGTGAATCACGCGGCGCTCTCACTTTGCGCATAAATATTCTTACGGCGTTCGCCGAGGGATTAGAGATATGCAGTCGGACGTTATGAAAAGTGACTTTTACATCAATCTCCCTGAGATCTGCAGTAACCAGGGGAAGAGTGCACTTTGGTTAATGCAGCGACGTCTTTACACTCCCGTATATGTGTGTGTGTGTGTGTGTGTGTATCGGTCAGCGTGGCGTTGGAGTCTTCCAGAGTGCGTTCACGGAGCCGTGACATCCAAAACAAACAGTTACAGATATTACTGACTTCTGATGACCTGTAAGGATGAATCGGTTTCCTCAAAGACGTTCACATCATTTAACACCGGCGAGCTTTTGTTATCCAGCTTTTAGTTTCACTTGAAGAGGAACACGTCGAAGTAAATAAACACCGCCACCATCAAAGAGGGAGACGAACACTGCACACAGACATATAATGGTTCTTAAATGGTTCTTTTAAAGGATGTGTGGTTCTTTAAAGAACCATCACGTACTGAAGAACCATTCTGTCGTTTGAGGCGCCTTTAGAGGTTCTTTGAAGAACTATTTTAGGAAATGGTTCTTTCCCTGGTTTGAAAGGTTCTTTGTGGAACCAGAAATTGTGCCTAAAAGAACAATTGTTTAAGGTTCTTTGAGACACCTTTATAGGTTCTTTAAAGAACTATTTAAGGAAATGGTTCTTTAAAGAACCCTGGTTTGAAAGGTCCTTAGTGGAACCAGAAATGGTGCCTTAAAGAACCATTTGGTTCTTTGTGAAGAAAAAATGCCTTAAAGAATAATTGTTTAAGGTTCTTTGAGACACCTTTATAGGTTCTTTAAAGAACTATTTAAGGAAATGTTTTTTTAAAGAACCCTGGTTTGAAAGGTTCTTAGTGGAACCAGAAATGGTGCCTTAAAGAACCATTTTCTGAAGGTTATTTGAAGAACTATTTAAGGAAATGGTTATTTAAAGAACCCTGGTTTGAAAGTTTTTATAGAACCAAAAACGGTTCTTCTATGGCATCACTGAGGAACCATTTCCGGTTCCAGATGGCAGCTTCATGTTTCTGTGTGTAGTGATATCCATGTCTTTATAATTATACAGTTTTACAGACACTGCGGGTCGGGGTACATAGAGTCAAGAAAATCAAGCATTAGATTAAATTAGATGAAATTCAAACAACGTTATTCTTGGTTTAGTGTGTAGAAACACATTGATGAATAAAAATAAAAGCCCAGATAGAGACTAGATCACATAATACACAACTCACTGCAGGAATGTGAATGAGAACAATGCTGCAGCTGTTTCATTCACAGATTTAAAGCAGGTGTGCAGGGAGCCTCCCTCACATGATCCTTTCTCCAGATGGAGTTCACATACGGACTCACACATTTGTTCAGGCCGTCACCTTGTAACGTTCAACACTTCGGCTCATGCACATCGCAATGGATGCAGCAGGGAATTCAGTGAGAGGCAAAGAACTAAATATTTTGACGCCGCTTCTCCTCTTGATGCTTATTGGCCCGTTTGTCACATCGCCCCCCCCCCACGGTGGGTCCATTGTTATGTGCAGTGTGATGCGTGTTGTTATTTCCCTCTTCATAAGACTTTGCAAGGCCTTCACATCTTGCCCACAGACGGGGCCTCGACCTCAGACCCCCAGCTCCACCGCTTCACCGAGAGGACAAACAGTAAACATCCCATTGGTAGGAGAAAAAAAAAGGTTGAGGGGGAAACCCCATGTCTTCAAAGGTTCAATTCAATTCAGTTTATTTGCCATAGCCCAATATCATAAATTACACATTTGCCTTCAGAGAGCTTTACAACATCCCTGACCTTTGACCTCACATCGTAGCAGGAAAAACTCCCCCCCAAAAAAGAAAAAACCCTTTCAGGGGAAAAATGTGAAGAACCCTTCAGGAGAGCAACAGAGGAGGATCCCTCTCCAGGATGGACAGAACAATAGACGTCATGTGACCAGAATGAAGCGTTACAGAGTTACATAAACACCAAATGTAACAAAATAATACATAATATGATATAACCAAGTCTGCTTTTCATTCAGTCAGATAACAATGAACAAACTGTATAGAATAGATAGACTAGTATAGAATAATAGTAATAAAAAGTAATGAAAAGTAAAAAAGTAATAAAAAAGTATTGAAAAGTAAAAAAGTAATAAAAGTAAAAAAGTAATGAATAAGTAAAAAAGTAATAAGAGTAAAAAAGTTATGAAAAGTAAAAAAGTAATAAAAAGTTAAAAAGTAATAAAGTAATGAAATAGTAAAAAAGTTATGAAAAGTAATAAAAAGTAAAAAAGTAATAAAAAAGAAATTAAAGTAAAAAAGTAATAAAAAGTTAAAAAAGTAATAAATAGTAAAAAAGTAATAAAAAGGTAATGAAAAGTAAAAAAGTAATAAGTAAAACCATTATAGGTTATTTGAAGAACTATTTAAGGAAATGGTTCTTTAAAGAACCCTGGTTTGAAAGGTTCCTTGTGGAACCAGAAATGGTTCTTCTATTGCATCACTCTGAAGAACCGTTTTCGGTTCCAGATGGAACCTTAACTTTTCCGTGTGCATGACTCCAATAACCCAACGGCCAAACTTAGTACATCTGCGATGGGAATCCCCTCCCGTTGATTCCAGCTGATGCTGAGTGATCATTTGACTGTCCCAAACCATCCTCGTCGCCGCCATCTGCCCCCCAAGACATGCAAACTGAAGCATCCTGGAACAAGTTGGAGGAAGAGTCAGGGAGGGAGATGTAAAGATGCAGAGTGGCCAGGAAGTGGCCCTATTGTTTTCAGGGTCGCCTCGCTTTTCCTTTTCCAAAAAGCCACCAGAGGCCTGTTCCCCTCCCGCTCTGTCTCGGGCCTGTACGTCTTAAACAAACAAGAAAAATCCTCTTTGCCACAAACCGTATCTCGTTTTTTGAAAAGGACCATGGGGGGGGGGGGGGGGGGTTACATTTTTTGGCTCCTAACTAAACTACGCTTACACTCACTACACGAGTGAAAAGCCACACGGAGCAGATATGAAACACGATTATTTGATCAGCCACTGCAGCTATAATAATACAGCACATGTATTTTCAGCAACAACACACACAAAAAACAGGTTTGACTGGTTTCTTAGGGTTTAACTTGCACATGCACACTGGTAGTTATCATTAAAAACATGACATGTCGCTCATAAGTCATATTTGACCAACATCGGTGCCAGGTCTGCTGCGCCATTGGCCAGCGAGACTCCACAGTAGGGGGGGGGGGGGGGGGAGTACACCTTAGTTACTCATTAACTCGTCCTTCTGGGAAGCAAACTGCAGAGCACACCTCGTTCAACCTTTGAACAACATTTCTCCATTTTACAAGGAGAAAGCAACAAAAAAAAGAAGAAGAAGAAGAAGCAAAACAGGGCTGATGTGAAATATGAGAGTGGAAGAAAAAAAAAAGAGGTGAACTCGCCGGAGCTAGAAGACACGACACACAGGTGACCAGGTAAGACTGGAAATGAACAGCTGCTATTCTAAAATAAAAAAAACAGTGCTGCTGCACTGTGTAAAGATCACATGGACGGGCTGTTTGCTGGGATTACAACGTATCTCGTGTAACTGTATGCAATCATTTCTAATGTGCTAAAGAAATGTCACAACATGCTGGAAAAATGTGCTCCAAAGCAATTTACATACATCTGTTTACTTTGGGTTTTCACCAACAACAAAAAAGGAGGACAGTCGGAAGAAGACACTCCCAGTAAAAATGTGCTGAACGGACTTATTTAAGAGCAAATTATGTCACCGGAAAAACTGCTTTAAGGAAGTAACGTTGATTTATTTTGCACTTATCGCAGATAAAGTGTCAGAAAATACAAATTGGAACTAACAGGGGCCGAAACATAACAGTTAAAAGAGCAAAAGACAATACACTGTAAAAGATGGTGCATTAAAAAACATAATAAAATAACTTTTTGACATTTGCAGTTATTCACAGTGCTGTTGCAGTCCATGAAGGTCGATACAGTCACGTGACACACAGTGCACGTCAAAACTTTTCCCGGCACCTGTTGCATGCTGTTTTCACCCCAAACAGTAAAAAAAAGCACCATTAGCAGCTTAAACCCTCACGTTGTTTTCATTATTAAGAAGCACACATTCAGATATATTACAAAAGGAGACTCTTTTTTTTGGTAAATGTCGTAGTTCTGTTCAATTTGTTGTTTAATTATCTTCACCTCAACATGGCCGTCTTTTAACCATCGTGTCCTGCTGTCTCTCTAGAAAAACAACAACTAATATGACCTAAAAGCTTCAATTCAACTTGAAAAGGGAAAAAAAAGTCCAATAGTTGAATTCTTATTGAGATTTTTTTTATACGCCGGCTCCGTGAGCGTGACTTACAAGTGTGTGTGAGTTTAATAATCGTGCTCGTAAACTACGTCCCCGACAGGTGACCTTACGGCTTTATCCTCGACCAACAATAGCAGCCCGACTCTTCCACATCACGTTCTGAGAGGTTCTGTGTTGAGGGTCAACAGAAGGACGTCTGTTTGGTTTCCTGTGGTTTATGAATATGTGTGGTTATTATCGTAGAGCGGGGAGAGAGAGGTGTTTGCTTGGTCGAGTAGGGTTTGTGATATGAAGCGATAATGGCAATTTAGTGTGAGCAAGGCTTTTCAAAATGCTATTATGAAAATGTACTTCCAATGAGTTTTAATATGATTTGTGAGAGTTTTAAATCTTTCAGCTGCCTCATTACAAACATATCATCATCCTGGAAGTGCTTTTTTTTCAATTCAGACCTGATTTTTGTATTTTTTCTGTGTGCCAGCTTCATTTATTCTTACCCAGTAACATATAGACTGATTTGTACACATCTGAACAAAAGAAAAACAAATTTAAAAGGGTAAAAATTTAAAAAAGTATTAAAATAGCCCTAGTGGTTGCAGAGATATAGCCTTTTTAGTTTGGGTAAATAAGTCCAGGAGAGGGACTCAGACCCATGTCAAAATGCATGGTTGCATTACAAATTCAACTTTTGACTGCTATATAATTATATATTATGTATTACATTTTTATTGTTAATAGTGATGAATCGAGTAGTATGTTATTGTTGTAGCTGGTTGAGGTCGAGCTTTTTTTTAAACCACTTCACATACAGTTTGGTACTTCCCCAAATTAGAGGTCAGACTGCAGCTGGTCTCGAGACATCTTCAAGGTTAGGAAATTATTAATGGGACAGAAGAAGAAAAAAACAACAAGATGGCTCTTTTTTGGGTGAAATATTGGACAATTTTGACCCAGAAACTACCTGAGGAGTTAATAAGGAAAATGAGTTATCGGTTCAACAACAACTCAAACAAGAGCCCACAAGATCCAACATGTTGGGGAGTAATAACAATATCTACTTTTGAAATTTTTATGAAAATAAGCATAAAGTTGCACAAAGTTTTACTGAAGTTCAGTACATATTAAATATGCCAATTTACCACCAACCATCTTAACCAAATCCTAAAATGGTTAAAAGTTAATGTTCCTGTTCAAAGGAATGTAATAACACTCAAAGAGAAGAAGAATATAATAATAATACTGATGTTTAATTCAGTTTGAATAAAAAAAAAAATATGTTTCAACCCCTCTAGCCATCATTAGTAACTATAAACTCACACTCCATTCACAATGTGGGGGCACTGAAACAAGGAGGGACTAAGAATGTTCCGAGAATGATAATTAAAGCATATTTTGCAGACGAAGGTGCAAATGTCGCCTCTTACACAATGCATATTTACATAAATAAACGGCACTATGGCTCCCAGACTTCTCTCCTATAACTCCTCCCGCTCCTGCGCTGCTTTGTTTGCATATTTTGTTGTGCTTTGCATGTGTGAGGACAGAAGAGGAGATGAAGGCCGCCCTGTTGGTGTGTTTACAGCCAACACAGGAGCTGTTTATCAATTATTTATGCTCTAAAAGAGTCGGTAGCATTTCTGTTCAGCGTTGTTTTCCTCATAATTATGTTTAAGATGAGATAAGATAAGATAATCCTTATAGATATTTGTATATATTTTTTTTATTTTTATATATATAAAAATGTATATATATGAATATTTTATTTATATATATATATATATATATATATATAAATATATTTTCCTGGACCCTTTAACCTGCTGGAAATTATTATATTTTGTTTTCTCTGTATATTTAGTATTAGTATTTAGTTTTGTCATTGTGTTTTATTTTATATTTTATATTAATGCTCTAATGTGCACCCGCTGCTGTGATCCTGAAATTTCCCCACTGTGGGACTAATACAAATAGAATCTAAAAATATCTAATCTAATCAATTAGTCCCACAGAAATATTAAAAAATCGATACATATCCCTCTGGAAACAAGCTTAGTAATAGTGTAGGTTGTCTTTTTAGTTTAGAGAGTGTGATTTAAGAAGAAAATCATGTTCATTATTTTCATTCTCTACCCAAGATCTTCCTCGTTTCCAGTGTTTATGAGTACATTTTGTAAAAAAGTTGAATACAAAAGTTGAATGAAATCTTAGGTTAGAGTTCAAAATGAAACCAAAGTATGATTTACATTGTGTAAAAATATGTATATGTATTACCATTGGACAGAGGCAAGTCTTTGTTCATTAACTTTACATTTTTAAGTGTTATCAATACTCTCACCTGCCTCATAGCAACAAAGCAAATAAGGATACTTTTCAAAATAAAATGAACTTTTTCAACAGCACAGACTCGTGCAATGTTCAACAAGTTTTTAAAAAAAGAAGGCATTTCCTATATCTGCATCTACTTTAAATATCAGCCATGTTTGTTGTTGCAAACAAATCATATCCGGTAGTCTTCTCTTGCCCTTTGAGCAGCCTGTGACTCTTGTTTGTGCATTCGTGACACCCCCACTTTCAACATATTACAAAATTGGGGACAGCAAACAGCAAAATCAGTGCACCAAATATATTTCTTTATAGAAGCATGGAGTCTGGCTTTTCCATAATACCAGCGGCCAAACGGTCAGAACCACAGGATGCATTCAGGGAAGCAGAGAACACAAACACTGAAGGAGGTCCTTTCTGCATACTTGATGCTTTTCACAGTCGCAAATACCAAAGTTCACTCAGATTCACTCTGAACCGACCTGCTATTTGACTTTATAATGGTTTGAATGGGCATTACATTGTGTGTGTATATATGTACAAGTGTCTGTCTGTGTGTAGAGGTGTGCTTGAAGAGGTATAAGGTTGTGTTAGAATATTTTTTGCAGAGCTGGTTAGTCTTTGTGTTATCATCTGGAGACGGTGTCTCCGGCAACATCTGCAGTGGTTCAGGAAAGCTCATATATATATATAGATATATAAAAATATATATAACATTTATTTTTTATTATTTATATATATATATATATATATATATAGTTTCATATATATGTATGAAAATATATATATAAATATATGTATGAATTTATCTTTATATGTATGAAAATATATATATATGTATGAATTTATCTTTATATATATATATATAGATCTTTTCTTACAGACTCATGAGTCCATAAAGCAACAAACACAAATACAACAAAAATATATCAAATGAAATACGAGGACATGGGTACAACCAGTTAAAAGGTCACTTGTGGTTTAAAAAATATGCAAGCAGATGAAGAGAAAATTCCACTTGGTCTTACATCTTTCCAGTGGCCCATGACAGTAACACACACACACACACAGGTGATTTGACCAGTGCTTTGTGTCAGCTGGACCTCTACGGAGGAAGGTCCAGCAGCGTGTTGGACTTCCTGTTTGCGACACACTTTGTTCCCGTTGTGGCTGCTATCCTCCTGAGCTCCCGACAGCTCGTATACTCAATAATGACTTCTGGATTCAGAGGGTCCAGGCAGGCGTATCCTTATTTCATGATGACACTCACTCTTCATACATACCAAGTGAAATATTTAGGTCATTCGATTTTTTCCAAGTTCTTTTTGTGTGCGGTTCAGTTATAAAATATGCATTGGATGGCACAAAAGAATTTAAAGCCACAATGCAAGAGGGACATGGGGGCATTGTCGTTCACTAAAACTGTATTCTACTGCAAAATGTGTTTCTTTTTGCAAGATGCCTTTGTTTGCAAGTTTTGTTTTCTATTCATACTGATTTAAACTCTATTTCTCTGTCACCCTTTCTCTAAAGCCTCATTTGACTGAAGCCAGAGAACACTGGCTCATATTTCAACTCATACATGAGGATGACGACGCTGCCTCCACCTTTCACGTGTTACTGGTAACCGAGGAGTCCCCCCCGGTGTCACTCAAGCTCGCCATCTAGTGGCGGTCTGAAGTATTAACTCAAGCAGAAAATCTTCTCAGACAACTATACCTCCCTCATCTGGGGAGATGCCTGCCCTGCAACGGATCCCTCTCATCCCAGTTGTGGTTTTTTCCACCTGCTGAAGACCAGACAGCAGTAAGCAGCGTTGGTATATTTCCAAACATCAGTTTGGAGAAGGAATTAAAACCTCTTGGAAGAGGCTGTACATCCAACCCTGCTCATGACCCATGGCTTCATGCTAAGAGTTGTTGACGGTGGCCCAAAGCAAGAGCATCCGACGAGAAGGAAATCGAGTCTACGTGGGAGAAAAGTAACTCTACAAGAGAGATTGCACAAAACGAGGAGAAAGCCAGATGGAAGCATCATCTAGTAGCCTGCTCTCCACAGCTACACCAACAGAAACACATAACGGTAAGAATTCAGTCACGACTTCGACGTCCAAACACAATTCATTTATCTTCAGCTAAAATGTTTTTGGAGTCTTGCCAGTTTAGTCTAAAAATCTGGGTCTAGATCAGGGGCGTCGTTAGGCCTATTTTAGGCCAATATATATTATTATTATAATATATTTTTTCCATAGATTGGTATAGTTGACACTGAAGTAGTTCATCTTTATCTCAGTTGGTGTCCAAATGAGCATAAAATATCACTATGACCCTTAAATTTAGTCTAACAATGGATATCCGGGCCCCCTTGGGGCTTAGTCCCCCCTTTCTTTGAATTCCTACAAACGCCCCTGGTCTAGAGAATTTTTTTTGTAAAGAAAAGTCATCTTTAAACTGAATAATAGAGGATTAAATGTCCACCTGCTTGGAGGTGGGAGTGAGCTGAGATTGGGTTATTAATATTTCCCCTTCTCTTGAAGTCACGTTGGCAAGCCAGACGTCGAAATACAAATCTCACAACTGGGCGTTCCTGGTGGCCGTCCTGGTCACCGCCGTCTCCATCTCCGTTCTCATCGCCCTTCTAGTTAAATGCCAGGTGGTCCGCCGCTACCTGGCCAGCTACAGGCACACCCGGCTCACGGAGACAGACACCGTCAGCCAGTGTGACCCCGCAGGTTGGTTTTTATTCATCCATAAAGCATAACCGCAAGATTTAAAAAAACCTTCCTTGTTTTCAGCTTTTGTTTTGTACTATTTGACTGAATCCTACTTCACAGAAGCCTTTACTTTTTAGTCTGGAATAAATATAATTCAAAAAAAACGGAAAAAAAACATGAGCCATTTTAGTGTTTCTGCCCAGCAACAAGCCTGTTGACAGATAAAGTTAGCAAATAGGTGTGAACATATTATAATATTGAATTCAGAATTATTATTATTATACGATATTCCTTTATTATTGGGAGATGCCAATGTTGTGTTTACACCTTTTTGCAGCTCCCACTAATTCAGCAAGAGTGGGTAACATAAAGAACAAAAACAAACATTAAATGTGTAATTGTAATGTCACGTGGACACACGTTACACGATATGGCACATAGTAATGCACATTTCAAGCCAAATGGGAAACAAGAAGCGCCAATACAATTACATGTTACATTAAACATATATTGTTCTTGTGCTTCATACGGTGCAGTGTGTGAGAGTAAGAAAAACACAACAATCCATCATGGTAAAAAAACAATAAAAAACATTTCAATAGGATGGAAAGTGTGAGGATTTTTCTGTAAGACACTTTCTCTGCTAGTCAAATCAAACTTTTAATTTCAGACTCATGGTCCAGATAGTAAAAAACGTTAAAATAGAATAAAACACATCGAAAATCACAAGTAACATGCAAAGAAAATACATAGAAATAGTATTTATGAAAAGCTCATTTGAGAGTAACATCTGACTCCATCTGATGAGATAATGTAGCTGGTGAGTCGTCTACCTTGACATCAATGCCCCCCCCCCCCCCTGAATAGGATAAGCCTGTAAATCATGGGCGGATGGATAAGCACTAACCCTACTGTCACGTTAGAATGACATACAGGACTTATACCTTTTCGATGGTCGTCATGCACGCACACACACACACACACACACACACACTCTCTTCTTGTGTTTCTTCCACCGCCTCCAGGCCTGGAGGTGGAATTCGACATGCATGGGGGACGTGGATTTAACCCTCGCTGTATCCCCGCCGTGAGCGAGGAAGACGACGACGGCTTCATCGAGGACAACTACATCCCGGCCAGCGAGAGGGCGAGGGCCGCGAGAGCGGCGGAGAACATGGAGGACACGGAGGAGGAGATGGATGAAATTGAATTTAGAATCGCTTAGCGGGACTCTACACCTCCTCAGATATCTAAAACCCTAAAAAAAACTAAAAATTCCACTTCTGCATTTTCTTTATTTGTAAGATTCATATTGTCTATCAAAGAATTGTTCTATGTTAGGAAAGCATATCAATGTTAATACAAGTGTCTTTATTGTTAGACTTATTGCAAGGTACATTATTATGGTCCCCATAAAGATATATAATTTTTGTCACGGTTTATTCGTCAGCAGTAACGGTACTAGTCATAATGATATGTATTTTAGTTATAAGTGATATTTTGCCGTCAATCATCTTCTTTTTCAAGGAGGGAAAATGAGGTCAAGAGGTTTTGTGTAAATATGGACGTCAACAAATATACCTTTGTATCCGTTGATCAGTGTTTGGCTGTATATTGGTTGGTTGATTGATTACTTGATTTGACAGCAAAGGTTATGAAATGTGTATCGCTAAGACAAATAAGCACACTTATGCTGAATATGAACAGGATCATTGATGCATAAGCAAAAGTACAGATGAGTGTATAACATTAAAAAAGCATTAGTCTACTTGTATTAGTTACTCTCCACTTGGTCGCTACCACAGCTTCCCAAATGCTACCGAGACGTCACAGCACAAACGGACGAGCCCCCAATGAGTCACAACACGGCTCAGAGGTCATGGATGATGGTGAATTAAAAAGGTATTTATTATATTACTAAAGTAAAGAAAAGACTTCAACCTACCAAAACATAACTGGGCCATTTTACTCATTTAAAACACATGCATATGACTTTCGTTAGCTACCTACTCTTACCAATGACTACCATGTGTTGGACCGTAACTAGTATTGGTAAACTAGCTTGAATATAGTATCATTCTTAACTATTTACCTACTGCTGGATGACTAACACTCATTTTACTAATTTAAAACACATAGTCACGATACAGAAGGATTCGTTAGCTACCTACTCTTATCAACTACTTCCATGTGTTACACCGTAACTAGCATTGCTAAATTAGCTTGATTATAGTATCTTTCTCAACTATTTACTTGCTCCTGGATGGCTAACACTCATTTTACTCATTTAAAACATATGATACAGAAGGCTTTCGTTAGCTACCTACTCTTACCAACTACGGCAATGGTTCTCAAATGGGGGTATATGTACCCCTGGGGGTACATGAAGGCACTCCAGGGGGTATGGAAATTAATATATATATATATACACATACATATATATACACATATAAATATATATACACTACCGTTCAAAAGTTTGGGGTCACCCAGACAATTTCGTGTCTTCCATGAAAACTCACACTTTTATTTATCAAATGAATTGAACATTTCATAGAACATATAGTCAAGACATTGACAAGGTTAGAAATAATGATTAATATTTGAAGTATTAATTTTGTTCTACAAACTTCAAGCTCAAAGGAAGGCCAGTTGTATAGCTTATATCACCAGCATAACTGTTTTCAGCTGTGCTAACATAATTGCACAAGGGTTTTCTAATCAGATATTAGTCTTCTAAGGCGATTAGCAAACACAATGTACCATTAGAACACTGGAGTGATCGTTGATGGAAATGGGCCTCTATACACCTCTGGAGATATTTCATTAGAAACCAGACGTTTCCACCTAGAATAGTCATTTACCACATTAACAATGTATCGTGTGTATTTTTGATTAATGTTATCTTTATTGAAAAAACAGTGCTTTTCTTTGAAAAATAAAGACATTTCTAAGTGACCCCAAACTTTTGAACGGTAGTGTGTATATATATATATATATATATATATATATTTAAAATGAGCATCCATTATTATTATCCACAATCCTTTAAATACAAGTTTTAAAAAATTAACTGAATTCTATATATTCTATATTAAATCATACACTAATGTCACAATGCTGCGTATGACATATTTTTTTAAGCCATAAATGCTTTGCACACAACTCCAAAACTTCTGCGGACTATAGTTTCTCCAACGTTTGGTCGTCATTAACTCATTAATTGTTTTTACAAACTAGAAAGTGCACACTCACCTTTTCCTTTAGACTTTGCAACAGTGGTATCAACAACAGTGATTATTGACCTTTGCAGTTTCCCCCCTCGATAGGATCATTGATCCATCCACAGATATAAACTGGATTTCAATGGAACCATGTGGTGGCAGTGATTAACACAGCTTTGTAGCTCCGCCCCTTTTCCCGTATTATTAAATGTGAGATTACTTTTCCATGTGCCTAATTGCTTTATTGATGTACAATTATATATATATATATATATAGATATAACTTTTTATGGTTTTATATAAAATGAAAATAATGTTTGACTTTCGAGACACTGCGTCTCCAAAAGAGGCCAGCTGATAAGAGCGGTTTGACAGGTCTGTCTCTTCTACCCGGAAACACGTCAAGTTCCCACAAACAAGCTCCAGCGGAGCAATACTGGCGCCTTCAAAATAAAAGTGAAATGGTTGAGCTATTTGGGGGGGGGGGGGGGGTATAAATCCATGTAAATCAACGGTGGCGGACTTTAATAATTCAATATATTTACTCATGTACTGTGGCTTACTTCTACTCCCCATACAAGAGACAATTATCTATGTTTTAATCCACTACATTATCGATTCAGATTAATAATACAAAATATTATCAACAACAAACATTATGAGATGGATTATTATGGATTATGGATTACTGCAGTGATCAGCAATCTTGATCTAATTACACATTCTAAAATGGACGATTCTGCATGATACGTTATTAGTATATTTTGATGTTTGATACTTTAACATTTACTTCTATTTGAGGATTATGAGATGTTTCATAAAAATGTAGACTAGCTGATGTATCAACATTGTAAGTATTCATGCAGTGTGGTCCCTTTACGAAGGTTATGTTATGAGATAATGAGTAGACTATTTGATTTTCATTAATATTTTTACTTCATAGAAAATGTCTAAATGTTAAGATTTAACTTATTTTAACTGCATAATCTTCAGTAGTACATATATAGGAATGTATTGGTGTGGGTATAACATGTTAATGGGAAATGTAAGTAGACCATTCTCAAATAGGCTAAATGTAGGCTATTGAATAAAGCACAGCCGTCAATACTTTGCTCTATCGTTGTTATGATTTGGAGTGTTTCCTGTTTTGTTTTGAAGTCCCTGTCTTGTTTCCTGTTTCCCTGCGCTTCCTTCCCTGTGCTTGTCTGTATTCGTTCCTGATTGTCCCCAGCCACGCCCTGATCGTTTCCACCTGTGTCTCCACCTGTCTCGTTTCCCCAGTGTATTTAGCTTGTGTCTTTCTGCTTGTTCTTTGTCTGGTCGTTTTTGTTCCTGTCCGGTTATTGTCCCTGTCCCTGTTGTTTCTCTCTTGTTGCCAGACAATTAAAAGAAACCTTTTTATTTTTGAAAGAAAGACTCTGCCTGCTGCGTTTGGGTCCAAACCTGCACCCACACAACAATCGTAGAGTAGTTTACTGAAGTAAAAGTAGCAATACGTGTTTAAAAAAACAATTAAACAAAATACAACTTTACCAGTTAAAGTACAGCTTCAATCCTTACTCAGAAGTATTTGCAAAACTTTCATGCATTAATAAGTATGTCTATGGTCTTATTTATTGGATTGTAATGTTACTTATTTTTATATTGTATCGATTTTAGGATGTTTTAATTATGTTGTAAAGTGTCTGAGTACATTTAAAAGCGCTATATAAATTAAATACATTATTATTATTATTATTATTATTATGATTATTACTCACATTTTTACTCATACAGTGCCTGAGTACATGTTATTACCTTATCACTTTATCACTTTTTATTATTAATATTATTCACTTTATGTCGGACAAAAAAGAGAGAAACACTTTAGATTTTCTGTATGTTCAACATTGGAAAATTAACAATGAAGATGACTTTGATTTTATACTTTGACTGATGTGGGCATCTCAGTTGCTTAATTTTTATACCATTGGAAATGTTGGGTTACTTTTATTGTTTAAAAAAGGATCCAACCGGAAGTTGTCTCTCTGTTCCTGCCGCTAGCTTGCCGCTCCGCTCCGGGGAAATCGCAGCGAGTTGCAATGAAACGCAAAACGTCTGAAGAAGAGTGGAGGAAAGAAGGAAGGAAGGAAGGATGGTAGTGAATCCTATCCCTTTTTAAGTGACCCACATCTTACATACCTACATATCATCTCTCTCTCTCTCGAGGATTATTTTTCTCTCTCACCAAGATGTCGGCGTCGGCAATATTTATTCTCGACCTGAAGGGAAAGGTAATGTTTTAAGTTCGTTGGTGACTTGTTGTCGGGGGGGAAGTTGACATCGGGGAATTATCAACGAAGCACCTGCTGTGAGAGAATACACGCGCATGTATTATATTCATGAATGTAAAGGATATGTTCACCTGTATTGGTGTAAGTTAACGTTGGAACAGAGCCGCGGGAAGGAGAGGCTGGACCGGACTAACTGGTTCCACCAGGTCGACACAGAGGTCCTTGTTTATGGAGGACTTGGAATGTCTTAACCCTCCTGTCGCCTTCGGGTCAATTTGACCCGATTCAATGTTTAATGTCGGTGTTCTTTCGGGAGTCAACAAACAAACATAAAGTACCTCACACTTAAACTTGGAAAACAATATTAATTCTAATAATTTTCTGGAGATTTTAATAGCTGGGGTCATATTGACCTCAAGGGTAAAATATGTTAGTAAATATAAAGGTAACAGGAGGGTTAAACGTTGAATCGGGTCAAATTGACCCGAAGGCAACACAAGGGTTAAGTATAAACAAATGAATAAATACAGGAATAAATAAATAAATGGTTAAGTAAATGTATAAATAAATAAACACAGGAAGAAATAATTACATGCTTTAATAAATGTATCCAAGTAAATACAGGAATACAGAAATGCTTAAATAAATAAATACAGGAATGTATAAATAAATGCTTAAATAAATGTATGAATAAATGATTACAGGAATAAATAAATAAATGCTTAAATAAATGTATAAATAAATAAATACAGGAATGAATAAATACATGCTCAAATAAATGTATACAAATAAATACAGGAATACATACATGCTTAAATAAATGTATACATAAATAAATACAGGAATATATTAATAAATGCTGAAATAAATGTATGAATAAACGAATACAGGAATAAATAAATAAATGCTAAAATAAATGTATAAATAAATAAATACAGGAATAAATAAATATTCTTAAATAAATATGAATAAATGAATACCGGATTAATAAATAAATGCTGAAATAAATGTATGAATAAATAAATAAATACAGGATCAAATAAATATGTTTAAATAAATGTATAAATAAATACAAGAATAAATAAATACATGCTTAAATAAATGTATAAATAAATACAGGAATACATCAATGTAAGTTATACCTAAACAGGACATCATTAAATAAATCTATTTCTACATTTCTGTATTTCTTTGGTATTTGTTTGTACTTAATACATTTTAAGTCCTCCATACTTGTTTGTGTGCAGACATGCAGCATTTAGCCGAGCCCATGTGTCCAATTTCAACGTTTAAAAATGACAGTTGCTCATTTAATATTAATTATAACGTATTGCCAAAATTGTGTCCGGACAGGGAGGTTGACTTTGCATGTTGAGAGGCGACAAACCCATTTATTAGGATCAATGTTTTTTCTTCGTGTGTTTTTCAAGCTTAAATGTCAAACAGCTTTTCTCATATGATAACTAGCTAAAAACAAAGTTTTAGGAGTGTAATTACAATACAACTAATTTGTCAATATTTTTCTTGGTCTAAAAATGTCCTTCACACTTCCCTGAAGCACAAGGTGGTGTTTTCAAATAGCTTGTTTTGTCTTATGGTTGAATTGTGTTTCATATTCGCTCACGAATGATTCATCATCCGTAACTATAGTTGTCAATCGATTTAGCTTTAATATCGTATCTTTTTTAGGTTTTTAACTTTTAGTCAGACAAAACAAACAGTTTTAAGATTAAAAAAAAAACCTCGGAAACAGATTCTTCTCTTAAAAAAAAAAAATGTTGAATTTGTACTACTTCTAACTTAATGTTTTACAGGCTTTACATGTAAAAGGTATAAAGACGCCTTATGCCTAACGATACCCGTCAGACCCTCATCGCCTGGATGTCTGAATGTGCAGATTCAACGTTTTCTCTTCCCCTTTAACTATCCATCTGTGCCCTGGGGCAAAGTCACCCTCCCCTCTACCTGTCCTGACCAGGCGAGGTCACCTGACCTGTATGGCTGCTGAATTATGGGTGCAATAATTTTATTTTATTTTTTAAATCGACTGAAACCAAAATGCACCAAAGATGAAAAACGATTTTTAGAGTCGACCAACCGTCTCCAGTACACAGTTGAAAACACACACTGAATACCTTTACCCCCCCCCCCCCCCTCCCCTTCCCCTTCTGAGTTGTAGCTCCTGGGGCACTCGACCTGTGAGGTAGACTTTGAAATGTCAGCCTATTGAAATCAGCACGGCACCATTTGTTCCCCGTGAAGTTTGGACCTGTGATGAGAAGCGGCACGTTGTTATTAGCTGGCGTCAGGTTTCACATTCTCGGCGTATTAGCAGCAATTAAGTTCCTATTTTTTGTATTTTGAATTAACTTACTCTGTGACATGTTATACGGACGTTTGTGACTCGACTCAGCCGATCCGTTGACTTTTTCCTTTAGCCTCATCATCAGGCCCAAAACGTTGAAACGGTCATAATAGTTCGTTTTAGTGTGTGTGTGTGTGTGTGTGTGTGTGGACTGTTCAGAGACGCTGACTGGTGCCTTAGTTGTGTTGAATTGGGCGTCTTGAGCCACAATGAAGCTCTAAGTTCTGTTTAGAAAAGAGGCGCTGTGAGCACGCACAATGTTAAATGGCTGCCATTGATAGCATCTTTTTGCAGCCTTCAGTGTGTCGTTACTTTGTCCACAAGTGTGTGTGTGTGTGTGTGTGTGTGTGTGTGTGTGTGTGTGGATGGGATTCTCCATACCATAGTATTGTAAAGCCAGCGGTGGTTTTAAGAGAAAACATTTTGTTGTTGCTTTTTTGGGGAAATTCAAGTACAACAACAACAACAACAACAACAAAGGGTGATTCAATCTGCATTTAACCAGCAATGGATCCCTTCTGAAATAAACTATCTTATAATGCTGTAGAACATAAAGAAAAAGAAAAAGTTACTTAAGTTGTACATCATTTTTCCATTGTACCATTCTGCATTGTGGGATTCTTCTATCTCTACACAACTGGCACATTTATTTGTACTCCCCTTTGCCATCTGTTTGGCTTTATGACGTCGCTTTTTACACTATTACAACTTTAATCTTATCAGTAAACCCTTTTGAGCTGCTCGCCACGACACTTGTAATGCAGGGATGCAGATGTAGTTGTGATTTTTTGAATTTTAATATCAGATGTTCTGGGTTCTTCACACACTGGCATGCATAATTGAATGAGACCTGGATTATTAAGTAGCTGCGCGCCGCTCTGGGGCATGAAACATGCTCCAGCTGTGAGTGTGAGGTGGTCCGTTTGATGTGTTTTGCCTCGACTGAATGTGACGCCACTTTTCATCTTAAATGTATTTGATTTAAAATGTCATAATATTTACCCTGGGATTAATGCATCTCAAACTCAGCTTTTACAATTAATTTATAATTTTTTTAGATAAGTTTGTGCACGTTACTGTGCACAGCAAGCAACATGTTTAGTTTTAAAATATATATATATATATATTCTTTTTTCTTCATTAAATAAATATATATATATATATTTCTTTCTTTTTTTCTTCATTAAATTATTTATTTATTTTTCTATTTATAGTAGGCATCAATTATACATTTACAGATGTATTTCATACAATTGCATGTGCAGATTTTAAGATGATGCTCATTTTACTTATTCATATTTAAAGCAAGAAGAGTAAAACAGGATAAACATTAAAAAAGAGACATAAAACAAAAAGAAAACAATGTGTTTAGCTTTTTAACCGTCCGCAATGTTGTTTAAGTGCTCATAAAATATATGTTGTGGATGAGTATTGTGTTGTTTTGGATCATTTCTTTTGTTTATCAATGGTGCAACAATTATTGATGAAACATTTAGACAACAAAATGTCTGAAATTGCAAAAAGAACATCAAACTTTCTCGAATCCCTTGAGATCATTTTGTCAAATAGTGGATTTAGTCCAAAACCCAAACTATAAACATAATAAAATACAACCTAATAGTGCAGCTGAGGATGGAAAAATCCTCTTTGGTTTCTCACCAGATACAATAAAAATATCACATTACATACAAAAAAAATGGTAATTTATTTCATACACATATATATATATATAATTCATATTTTGTATTTTTTATTATAACAAACTAGAAAGTGAACCTCTTTTTCCAGGCTTCTTCAGCATCGCAGCATTTTTTTTTCATGCATAGATTTGCCGACCTCATTCTCTGTCGCTCGTGACCTCTGAGCGGCGGCCGCTGCGTTTCCACTTCTCCCCGAGATGATATTATTACTTTCTTGGCATTTCCTTTTAGTTTTATTTCTTATTTCCTCTTGCCTTTGTTGTGTGTGCCCTTGTGTGACCCCTGTCCAACACAGTCTTCTTTTGAAGAAGGGGGCGGGGGGGGTATCTTGATCCCTCAAGCGTAGCAGCTTTGATCTCTTTCTTTACTTCAAACTTATGTCTGGACTCCAGCAAGACTGCTGACTCATCTTATTGCATGTGTGTTAGTGTGTGTGTGTGGTTCTATTAAGGTTAGGAAGGCAGTAGTTTCTCACTGAGTCTTTTCAATGTGTCAGAAATTATTTTAAAAATACAGCTGTGCAGTTCTGTGATATATCATCGATTTTGGTAAACGATTGTAATCACTTAAAAATCCACGACTGAACGAAGAGAACGACAAAAACATATTTCTGTTGTTCTTTTACTCACACGCGTGTGTGTGTGTGTGTGTGTGTGTGTTTTATTTTTTGAGTAAATGTCAGGATGTCGGTCTCTAGTGAACTCGTTTCTTTGCGCTGACATTCAGACCTTAAATATCAAGATCTCTCGGGACACCAGTCTCAAAAGAACAGAAGGTGTAAGAGGCTCTATTTTTAGTATTTGGGAAAGGCTGCATTCATAATAATGTCCATAAGTAATTGAGTAGCTAGCTGGCTGTATTTATAAGTCCACACCCACCTTTTAAAACAGGTTCTTCTCAGACAAGCCGTTGAAAGCCATCCTGAAATATGTGCATTCAACATAAAGAGACATAAAGAGACTCTAGAATATATAGACAGCCATGATAGTATGTTTTTATAATATCATCCTGATGGGGGCTTCCAGGAGAGGGATCCTCCTCTGTGGCTCTCCTGAAGCTTCTTCACTTTTTCTCCCTGTAAAAGCTTCTTCTCTATTTTTTCGGGAGTTTTTCCTGATCCGATGTGAGGTCAAAGGTCAGGGATGTCGCGTGCGTACAGATTGCAAAGCCCGCTGAGCCAAATTCGTAATTTGTGATATTGGGCGATATAAAATAAACTGAATGAATGCATAGAGAAAATGTCAATTTCTGTTCAATAATTCTTAGCGTGTGACCCGAAAACCACACGGTGGCATTGAAGGAGCAGCCAGGAGGTAACTCACATCAGAAGGATCCATATGATCCAATAGTTGGCATTTCAGTCTGAACCGGAGCGGTGGACCAACAGACGGACATATATATCACCCATATAGCCATGCTGCTATGGAGGACTTAAAATGTCTTAAGTATAAATAAATAAATAAATAAATGAATAAATATAGGAAATAAATGCTTAAATAAATGTATAAATAAATACAAGAATAAATTTTTTAAATGCTTAGATAAATGTATAAATAAATACAAGAATAAATAAATGTATGCTTAAATAAATGTATAAATGAATACAATAATAAATAAAGAAATGCTTAAATAAATATATAAATAAATACAATAATAAATAAATAAATGCTTAAATACATGTATAAATAAATACATAAATACAGGAATAAATAAATATAAGTTATACCCAAACAGGACATCATTAAATAAATATATCTACATTTCTGTATTTCTTCATTTATTTATGTCTCTATTTATGTGTCCACACGTATTTCTTCAGTTATTTATGTGTGACATTTATGTGTCCTTATATGCAAATGAGCTATATGCAAATATATGCAAATCAATTTCATTGGAAAGTGGTGCCACGAGGTTGCGTTTTGTGGTCAGCCAATGGCGCTTGAGCGCTGAGGTTTGGTACCTCAGCCAAAAAGGTATAAACATTTAATGGCTGGGTAGTAAGTCTATACAGAAGCTCGCTGTGCACCAACCACTTCACGTTTCCAACCGGTTTTCCCTGCTCAGCGACACACCCGCTGAGGAACACACCCCGGTTTTCGGGAGCTCGATAGTCAGGAACGTGAAAATAGCGAAGCCGCGGACCACAGTCGTGTGCCTCCCGGGGGCCAGAGCGGGCGACGTGGAGTCTTGTTTGAAACTGCTGGCTAAGGACAAGCGGAGATTAGGGATGGGTATCGTTTGGGTTTTTTCCGATACCGGTGCTAAACCGGTACTTTTAAAACGATACCGGTGCCTAAACGGTGCCTGAACCGATACTTTTTTTTTTTAAACGCACAATGAGGACATTAAAAACCTCTTTGGCCATATTCCCTGTAGAAGCCGTTATCATGGAGCACTGACAAACAACGGATATCAGACTGTTAACATACACAATATATGTTCTCCATTATATGATGTGATATGTATTGTCATGTGCAGACTTTATAGGGTTAACCTGTCACTGTTTTGATGGACAAAGAGAACAACCAATCAGAGGTACTGAAGATGACACGTGACAAATAAAGTTTTGCTTCTGACAGCGAGAGTTCCACTGAAACAAAGTGACGCCCCACGGTCTTTATTCCTCCGTCATTATATTCCCGGTAACACCGGGTATACAGCCGGGACCGCTGTTCATCAACACATCTGCTAGCAGACTGTCATGCTCGTAGCTCGTAGCTAGCGCTAGCTACGAGCTACGAGCTAGCTTAAACATGGTTATAATGGCTAATTTATTATTTATTGGGCTACTTTTATGAATGCAAGACTTGCAATCAACGATACGGTACTAATCTGAGTTCAGGCTGCTCGTCATCATCGGTCTCCACGTGTTCAGGGGGACCGGTGACGTCTCCCCGTCGCGCCCAGCCTGACGCTGGTGTGCTCGACACGGGTTCACGTAGTCACACACGGCGCAGCCTCCGCTGTCAAACTTAAATATGAGAGGCTATCGCAACCTGCTGACAGGGCGGAGTCACCAGAGAAGTTCACAACAATAGTTTTTTTCAATTTCAATCGGCTCAGGCACCGGAAAGAAGCACCGAAATGTGCGTTGCGTTTCGGTCCGGGTAATACCGGTTGTATTGGAACCGGTACCATATTGGCACCGGGTTTCGGTACCCAACCCTAGCGGAGATACAGTCGGATTGTAATACACGCCGGTGGTAATGACGCCCGAGCCCGCCGCTCGGAAGTCACTAAAATTAATGTGGAATCCGTGTGTGCTTATGCCAAGACATTGTCGGACACTGTCGTTTTCTCTGGCCCTCTCCCAAATTTGCAGACAGACGAATTGTATAGCCGAATGTCGTCTTTCAACCGCTGGCTGTCGAGGTGGTGCCCAGCGAATAATGTGGGCTACGTAGACAACTGGAAGACTTTCTGGGGAAAGCCTGATCTGATGAGGAGAGACGGCATTCATCCCACGTTGGACGGAGCGCGTCTCGTTTCTGCAAACATAACCAAGTTGATCAACGGACAGCCATATCTGTGACAATGCAGGGTTCATGTCATAAAGCAGAAACAGCCCCTGTCATCCCTGTCACCCAGTGTCCCCCATAGCACATCCCTCCCCCGGAGCCTCCGCCCCCTCTCACCCAGTCCCTCCCAGAGCTCCATAGAGACTGTGTCTGTCCCACGGCCACTTAAACTTAAATTAATTCTATCAAAAGAAAGCAGAAGAGGAGTCGTACACAATAACCTTATACAAGTTAACACCATTATTTCAGCAGTGCAACAAAACAGGACTATTAAATGTGGTCTCCTAAATATTAGATCTCTGTCATCTAAAGCTGTGTTTCTAAATGATTTAATATCAGATAATCACATTGATTTATGTTGTCTAACTGAAACCTGGCTGAGCCATGAAGAATATGTCTGCCTAAATGAATCGACTCCTCCAAGCCATATTAATACTCACATTCCTCGAGGCACCGGTCGAGGAGGTGGAGTAGCAGCCATCTTTGAATCGAGCCTATTAATTAATCCTAAACCTAAATTAAACTACACCTCATTTGAAAGCCTTGTTCTTAGTCTTTCACAGCCAACCTGGAAAACACTACAGCCAATTCTGTTTGTGATTCTTTACCGGCCACCAGGTCCATATTCAGAGTTTATATCTGAATTCTCAGAATTTATATCAAGTTTGGTTCTTAAAACTGATAAAGTTATTATTGTAGGAGATTTTAATATCCATGTGGATGTTGATAATGATTGCCTAGGTGCTGCATTCATCTCATTGTTGGACTCGATTGGCTTCTGCCAGAGAGTACAGAAACCCACTCACAGCTTTGGCCACACGCTTGATCTTGTTCTTACCTATGGCGTTGACATTGAGCATTTGAAGGTCTTCCCACAGAATCCTCTTCTGTCAGACCACAACCTCATAACTTTTGAATTTATACTACCGGAGTGTACTCCGTTAGTCAAAAGTTTCTACACCAGATGTCTAACTGATAGTGCTGTAGCTAAATTTAAAGAAGCGATTCCTTCTGTATTTGATTCAATACCACGTCTCAATATAACAGAGGACTCCTGGTCTAACTTTAGTCCGTCCCAGATTGATCATCTTGTTGACAGTGCCACAGGCTCTCTGAGAATGACACTGGACTCGATAGCCCCTCTGAAGAAGAAGACAGTGAGGAAGAGGAGGTTTGCTCCCTGGTATAACCCTCAGACCCGCAAACTAAAGCAAACGTCACGAAAGCTTGAAAGCATATGGCGTTCAACTAATCTGGAAGAATCCCGCGTAGTTTGGCGAGATAGTCTTAAAACTTATAAGAAGGCCCTCCGTAATGCCAGAGCAGCCTATTACTCATCAGTAATAGAGAAAAATAAGAACAACCCCAGGTTTCTCTTCAGCACTGTAGCCAGGCTGACAGAGAGTCACAGCTCTGAGGAGCCGAGTATTCCTATAAACCTCAGTGGTAATGACTTCATGAACTTCTTTTATGAAAAGATGTTAACTATTAGGGACAAGATTAATAATCTCTTGCCCTTAACCAGTGCCAATCTGTCCTCAAGTGGAATGGCCTTGGAAACCGCTGTATGCCCTGGTGTATATTTGGAGGGCTTTTCTCCCATCAACCATGACCAATTATCTTCAACGGTTTCTACTTCGAACACGTCTACCTGTCTCTTGGACCCCATCCCGACGAGGCTGCTTAAAGACGTTTTGCCTTTAATTGGCGGCTCTCTATTAGATATTATCAATGTGTCTCTGCTAACAGGCCACGTACCACACTCCTTCAAGGTGGCTGTTATTAAACCTCTCCTGAAGAAGCCCACTCTGGATCCAGAGGTATTGGCTAACTACAGACCGATCTCTAACCTCCCCTTCCTCTCCAAGATCCTTGAGAAAGTGGTCGCAAATCAGTTGTGCGACTTTCTACATCATAATAGTTTATTTGAGAAATTTCAATCAGGATTTAGAAAACACCACAGCACCGAGACAGCACTAGTGAAAATTACAAATGACCTCTTAATGGCAGCAGATAAAGGACTCATCTCTATCCTGGTCTTGTTAGACCTTAGTGCTGCATTCGACACCATTGACCATGACATCCTATTACAGAGACTGGAGCAGTCGATTGGCATTTCAGGCACGGCACTAATTTGGTTGAAATCCTATTTATCAGATCGATCACAATTTGTATTTGTAAACGATGATGCCTCGATAACCACCAACGTTAATCACGGAGTTCCACAAGGTTCTGTGCTTGGACCAATTTTATTTACCTTATACATGCTTCCTTTGGGCAATATTATCAGGAAACACTCCATAAACTTTCATTGTTATGCAGATGATACTCAACTATATCTATCGATAAAACCAGAGGAGAGCAACCAACTCGGTAAAATTCAAGCATGTCTTAAAGACATAAAAACATGGATGACCTGCAACTTCTTGATGTTAAACTCAGACAAAACCGAAGTAATTTTAATCGGCCCTGAGCGCCTCAGAGATCAATTATCTGGTGATGTGGTTTCTGTAGACGGCATTGCCCTGGCATCCAACACCACTGTAAAGAATCTTGGCGTTATCTTTGATCGGGACTTGTCCTTTAACTCCCACGTAAAGCAAATCTCAAGGACTGCATTCTTTCATCTACGTAATATTTCAAAAATCAGGCACATCTTGTCTCAAAAGATGCAGAAAAATTGGTTCACGCGTTCGTTACTTCGAGACTGAATTACTGCAACTCCTTATTATCAGGCTGCTCTAATAAGTCTCTTAGGTCCCTCCAGTTGATCCAGAATGCTGCAGCTCGTGTTCTCACGAAAACTAAGAAAAGAGATCACATCACTCCTGCACTAGCTGCTCTGCACTGGCTACCCATAAAATCAAGAATCACTTTTAAAATTCTTCTCTTAACGTACAAAGCCTTGATTGGTGATGCACCATCATATCTTAAGGAGCTTGTAGTACCATATTGCCCCACTAGAGAGCTACGCTCACTAAATGCGGGACTACTTGTAGTTCCTAGAGTCTTAAAAAGTAGAATGGGAGCCAGAGCCTTTAGTTATCAAGCTCCTCTTTTATGGAACCAGCTTCTACCTTCAGTCCGGGAGGCAGACACAGTCACCTCGTTTAAGAGTCGACTGAAGACTTTCCTCTTTGACAGAGCTTATAGTTAGGGCTGAATCAGGTTCACCTGGTCCAGCCCCTTGATATGCTGCTATAGGCTTATAGCTGCCGGGGGACGTTTTAGGATGCACTGAGTACCTATCTCCTCTTTTTTTCTCTCCTTAAGGATGAATTTTCATCTCTCCATCACACGTTACTAACTCTGCTTTCTCCCCGGAGTCCTTTTGACTTCACGTCTCATGGGGTCATCGGACCCTATGAGACGGCATAGATCCTATCTGCCTGATGGATCGTCGAGGTCTGGGTCGTGGAATTCCTGCTCCTGACTACGCCACTGCCCTGTTGAGACTCCGCCCACTCCTCCTCTCTACCGCCATCTGCCTGATGGATCGTGGAGGTCTCCATCGTGGAATATGCCTACTATGAACTATTCATACACTCTGTCACATTCATTGAATGTATTTTAACTCTAAATCTGTCCTTCTGTACACATTACATCTATTGCATCTGTCCATCCTGGAGAGGGATCCTCCTCTGTTGCTCTCCTGAAGGTTTCTTCCCTTTTTTTTCCCCTGAAGGGTTATTTGGGAGTTTTTCCTGGTCCGATGCGAGGTTTTGGGGCAGGGATGTCTATGTGTACAGATTGTAAAGCACTCCAAGACAAATTTGTAATTTGTGAAATTGGGCTATACAAATAAACTGAATTGAATTGAATTGGTGGCTTTATAAGTATGTCTTCAGCCTCTATATAAATATATATATTTTGTGTTCTTTACTTTCTGGGTCCAGGTGCTAATCTGCCGTAACTACATGGGGAACATGGACATGAATGAGATCGACCACTTCATGCCCATCCTGATGAAGAGGGAAGAGGAGGCGGAGGCGACGCCGCTGGTCACCCACGGTTCCTCACACTTCATGTGGATCAAACACAGCAACCTTTACTGTATCCATTTATACCAAAGAAATGTCTTTCTTCTTTCTTGTATAGCCTTCCCCGTCACTCATATTTGTGAACATGCATACGTGAATATTCTCAATGCTCTATCCGGCTCCGTGAGGTTCAGGTCTCAGCTTCTCAGCTTCTGTTTCAACACATCATGATTCATATGAAGGCAGACATGTGTCTTCATTACGCTAACAAAATGTTTTGGAGAGTAATTTTCTCATTTGGAAGTACATTAATTGTTATTTTTGGTTATGAAACGAGAATTTGTTTCTGCAAATCAAAAATATTTGCTCAAAAAAACCCAACCCTACGCTCTAAAAACGAAAAAGCTAGTCGTAGCTGGACGTAGTGGGCGGGGCATACGCTGTGGTTACATGCACGCAGATGTCGTTCTTTAAAAAAAGAGACTTAACGGCCCGAACAACATGACAAAAAAGTACCGTTTCATTTTAAATACTTTTGAAAAAACAGAGCAATGTGATACCAAATTACCTCCATGTCCTCCTCACCGTAACCTCCCGTTATCGTAGCGAGCCCAGAACGAGTCAAACCCACCAATGGAAATGCCTCGCTCATTCAGAAGCGTAAGCCCCGCCCACCAGGTCCAAACTCAATTTGTAGCTTTTGGTTTTGAGAGCGATTATTAATTTTTTTAGCAAATATTTTTTATTTGCAGCAACAAAAAAAAGTTTCATAAGCAAAAACGAACAATTAATTTAAACTTAGAAACAACAAATTTGCTTTTTTTTTGGTTTGCGTAATAAAGACACAAACCTTACCCTCATAGCTTCACAGCCCGTTGAAACATCAAACACAGATTCACGGTGATGTGTCATGCACCGTCTGTCCTCCTCCCTTAATGTGATATTGTCGTACGTCCTCAAGCTGCGTTCACACCAAAAGCGTTGCGAATTCTCCTCGCGCGACTAGCTCCGATGAGCAAAGTCAACGTACAGACGCGAGTGGTTGCGATCCACGCAAAATTCGCCCGACGACGAATCGCGAAAGCCAATCAGCGATGAGACGCTCTGCCGTGAAACTAGTCATTCAGACGTAGTCGGTGAAAGTCACCGAACTGCGTGAGCCTACGGGTGATGTCATGAACCTGAACACGAGGGCGTGTAGCACAGGTGTCAAACACAAGGCCCGCAGGCCAAATCCGGGCCGCAACATTATTTCATGTGGGCCCTGACAACTTGCAAGACATATAATCACCTTTTCTTAAAGAAATGTAAGAAAAATATCCCGTGCTTTTATTTTGAAGGTTTACAAATATATGCATTTATGTTATATCAGAGAACATTTCTTATGTACAATATTTCTACACTCAAATAAACAATAATTAAATGCAAAGAGTTATTTAACTGTTTCCTCGGAGTAAAGCCACAGAGATAAGCCCCGCCCCCTCTGAGGCTCGAGTGACGCTTTTGGTGTGAACGCAACCAATCTCATAAGCACCTTCAGTATTAATAGATGTTTTGCTCCATATCTCTTTGTTGTTAATGTCTGTATTTCTACAGTTGGTTCTTAACAGTCTTCTTCAGTGGTGGCGATGACGAAGAAGAACGCGAACGCTTCCCTGGTTTACTCCTTTCTTTATAAGATCGTACAGGTGCGTCACGGTTTCCCGAGACTCTTAATTCAAAATGTTTTTAACTACTGCTACTTGTGCTCACTTCTGTTATCAACTCACCATGTATACACTGTTAATATATACAAATAATAGCATGAATAAGTTTACTGATTAAATACAAAAACATTTTGAATATTTAAACTCTGCATTTGTCAAATGTGCTTTAAATACATGTTAATTTAGAGCATGAACATTTTGAAATATACCCAAAAATATGTTTATATATATAATATATTTTAAGAAGTACATTTAAGTAATTGCCACATAACTTAGACAAAGTATATTTTTCTTTAAATATATTTCTTGAAAGTATATACTACAGTACAATTATTATTATTATTATTATTATTATTATTAAGTGTGTTAAAAGTTAATTTTTTTAAATAAGGTGAAAGCGTGACTAATATATTTTTTTATATATTTGCAGAAAGTACATTTCTTTGATAGTACAGGACTGTCTCAGAAAATTAGAATATTGTGATAAAGTTCTTTATTTTCTGTAATGCAATTAAAAAAACAAAAATGTCATGCATTCTGGATTCATTACAAATCAACTGAAATATTGCAAGCCTTTTATTCTTTTAATATTGCTGATTATGGCTTACAGCTTAAGAAAACTCTAAAATCCTATCTCATAAAATTTTAATATTTCCTCAGACCAAGTAAAAAAAAAGATTTATAACAGCTGAGTGTTTGTCAAGGCTCAGGAAACCCTTGCAGGTGTTTCGAGTTAATTAGACAATTCAAGTGATTTGTTTAATACCCTACTAGTATACTTTTTCATGATATTCTAATATTTAGAGATAGGATATTTGAGTTTTCTTAAGCTGTAAACCATAATCAGCAATATTAAAAGAATAAAAGGTTTGCAATATTTCAGTTGATTTGTAATGAATCCAGAATGCATGACATTTTTGTTTTTTGAATTGCATTACAGAAAATAAAGAACTTCATCACAATATTCTAATTTTCTGAGACAGTCCTGTATATTTGAAATGTACTATTGGCATGTTAAGTATATATTAAATACATTAAAGTTTCTTTATATATATATATATATATATATATATACATAGTATATCTATCTGATGCTGTGCCTATGCTTTTTGAATCCGGCAAGCAGACGGCATAAAGTGTACACTTTCTCTCCCAACATACAAAAACTAAATAACTTTTATATTCTTATAATATTAACATGCAGTGTTTGTCAAACTGTGTGTGTGTGTGTGTGTGTGTGTGTGTCCGCAGATATTTAAGGAGTACTTTAAGGAGCTGGAGGAGGAGAGCATTCGGGACAACTTTGTGACGGTGTACGAGCTGATGGATGAAGTGATGGACTTCGGCTTCCCTCAGACCACCGACAGCAAGATCCTCCAAGAGTAAGAAAACTACATGAAGTGATGGAAGGAAGGAGAGGAAGGGAAGGAAGCCAGGCAAGGAGGCAAGAAAGGAAGGAAGAAAGTCAGACAAGAAATGGAAGGAAGGAAGGAAAGAAGGCATGGAAGGAAGGAGAGCAAGGGAAGGAAGCCAGGAAAAGAGGCATGGAAAGGAAGTCAGGAAGTCAGGCAAGGAATGAAGGAAGGAAGAAAGTAAACTAGGCAAGGAGACAAGGAGGCAAGGAAGGAAGGATCCCTTCCACTGCACTCTCTGTGTCTCTCCCCTACACAGGCAGGCAGAAGCAAACTGACCTCATTAACACATCTCACTCCCGTTAATGTTATATATATATATACATACATATATATATATACATATATATATATGTATATAGTGTATATAATATACATAAATATATATATATATATTAGGGCTGTCAATCGATTAAAAAAAATTAACTAATTAATCGCACATTTTGAAATTCATTAATCGCGATTAAAAGTTTTTTTTCTTCTAAAGGCTAAATCTTCTAAATGAACGAGTAATCCCTTCAGACAGCATGTATTTTAGACACTTGTTTAATTGTATTCTTTTTTAAAGACAAAACTTCAAACAGAGCTGTGTTTTCAAAGAGGCTCCTACCTATAAAGTGCCAGCGAGGTATTTAATATCGTGGATGATAAATTGTTTCTTCAGTGAAACATCCAGATTAGTAAACAAAGGTGTATTAGAGACCCCATTGGTCCTGTCATCTTTAACACTGAACAGCAGCAGAACCAGTGGCCTTGGTAAACTGACACATATGTCACGTTAACCCTCTGGAGTCTGGGGGCATTTTCTCGATTTTACAAAAACATGTAAATTCACCTTTTAAAGTCTTTTGCATGTGACACATCCCAGTGTTTCCCCACCATTCTATCAGGGTGAGGCCCCGCCCCCCTGTCATGTTCTCTATAGCGCCAGATTACAGCAGAAGTAATGTACGGTTCTTTCCTTAAAGACGTCTTTGTTCTTTGATTAAACTAAACAGGGGTCTGTTGTTGGTCGTCTCTACAGCAGCATGTCACTCTGTCTCCACGTGTCGTTCACAAGTCTCGGCTCTCCGTCTCGCCGCAGAGCTCCATGCCGGCGCGTCTGCGCGCGCATCGAGCGGAGCAACAACAAAAAGTCCCCTGCACCTTCCGCCCCGCGTCACCGACACGTCGCCCTCTGCTTCTCTGTGAATATCGAGGAGCAGACGGGAGGAAGGAGGCGGACTGCCGCGGCTTGCCACTCACAGGAGTGCAAAAACTTCAACGCACACCGGAAGTTAATTGCGTTAAAATATTTGTGTGCGTTAATCGCGGCCAAATTAATCGCATAGATTAACGCGTTAACGCTGACAGCCCTAATATATATATATATATATATAAAGTATATATGTATGTATATAGTGTATATAATATACATAAATACATATATATATATATGTATGTACACTACCGCTCAAAAGTTTGGGGTCATCCAGACAATTTTGTGTCTTCCATGAAAACTCACTTTTATTTATCAAATGAATTGAAAATTGAATAGAAAATATAGTCAAGACATTGACAAGGTTAGAAATAATGATTAATATTTGAAGTATTAATTTTGTTCTTCAAACTTCAAGCTCAAAGGAAGGCCAGTTGTATAGCTTATATCACCAGCATAACTGTTTTCAGCTGTGCTAGCATAATTGCACAAGGGTTTTCGAATCAGATATTAGTCTTCTAAGGCGATTAGCAAACACAATGTACCATTAGAACACTGGAGTGATAGTTGATGGAAATGGGCCTCTATACACCTATGGAGATATTTCATTAGAAACCAGACGTTTCCACCTAGAATAGTCATTTACCACATTAACAATGTATAGTGGGTATTTCTGATTAATGTTATCTTTATTGAAAAAGCAGTGCTTTTCTTTGAAAAATAAAGACATTTCTAAGTGACCCCAAACTTTTGAACGGTAGTGTATATAATGTATATAATATACATGTATATAAAGTAGTAGCCACACCATCTAAATTTCTTTGGAAATGTTCTCGTTATTCTTAAAATCATTATTCCTACACCATAACAAAAGCTCAACACTGTTACAAGTGAAACAAAAGGTGACTCCATTGTGTGCGTTGGTCATTTAGAGTGTAACGATGAGGATATTCAACCGCACCCATATCTGCTCAGGTGGGAACTGTGTCATCGATCAGAAAACAACCACTCGCTCATTTGCTTTATTGTTATTAGTTTTTAATTCGTGGCGGTTCAGCCGGCGACTGAAGCGACGATGAACGGGAGCGGCTCCACTCTGGGGCCTCCCAGGTGTTTTGTGTTTGCGCTGTACACGGGGTTGTTCTGCTCCCTCCCTCCGGCTCCTCGGAGGCATTAGTTTCCAGGGAAAGGCTCGACGCTCCGTGCGCGACGCCACGACAACCCGACGGCATCCGCGTGTTCACGTGATCGTCTTCGCCTCCAGGGAATCGGGGAACATTTGTCTCTGAAACATTCGACATTGCGTCGTTTACTCTTTTAACCCTCCTGTTACCTTTAGGGTCAATTTGACCCCATTCAATGTTTAATGTCGGTGTTCTTTCGGGTCAATTTGACCCCAGGCTGTTTTTCACTGTGTCAAACATATAAGAAATATCAACTTTTTTATATATTTAAAGGGCTATTTAGGTAGTCAACAAACAAACATAAAGTACCTCACACTTAAACTTGGAAAACAATATTAATTCTAATAATTTTCTGGAGGTTTTGATTGCTGGGGTCAAATTGACCCAGAGGGTAAAATATGTCAGTAAATATAAAGGTAACAGGAGGGTTAAACATTGAATGGGGTCAAATTGACCCTAAGGTAACAGGAGGGTTAATATCTCAAAGGTGATTTTTTGTTGTTGATGGATGATACATTTTGTGTTGCTGTTTGTGCACGACGGCTTGTGTGCGTGTGTGTGCGTGTGTGTGTGTGCGTGTGTGTGTGTTTGGTGTCTGATAATTACCAGGCTCCTATTGGCACTCAGTCACAATGACACTGTCAGCTGGACACACTCGAGACTCTCAGACAGAAAATCCCATCTCCTCTCTTCTCCAAGGAGACGCACAAAAGTCACTTCTCACACACACACACACACACACACACACACAGTTCACACACACACATTCACTTCATCTCCCTGTCTGCATGTGTGGGAAGATGCAAGAGACGGAGCAAGAGACTGCAGGGATGCATGTGAATCTGTTCACGTGTGTGTGAGAGTGTGTGTGTGTGTCTTCGTATGAACCTTCATGCATGTGTGTGTGTGTGTGTTTGTTGTGATTGCTATTGTGATGCTAATCTGTCAGTTTTGCTGCCAACCGCCACTTCTCCATCCTCTCAAATTAGCATTTCTGAGGAGAATCAGGGGAAAACAAAACAGCGACAAAACAACCCGACGTCGACCTCGAGCTCCGCCAGTCGCCGCCTTTTATCTGCCGGCACCGCCAGAGGAACCGGGACCGAAAACCCAATAAGGAGAACATCGAGCCTCCATCTGTCGATCAATCCAAAACGTGCTTATCTTGCGCTTTCTTTTTTGCCGTTGACCCAAGACCTTTCAAAACAAAGTCTTTAAACTTCTTGCTCAGCTTCTTCTTTTCTTCGGACTTCAAGTCAGTTTATTTTATACAGCCCAATATCACAAATTAGGAATTTGCCTCAGGGCTTTACAATCTGTACACATACGACATCCCTGACCTTTGACCTTTCACATCGGAGCAGGGAAAACTCACAAGAAAATAGAAAACAAAACTTTCACAAGGGGGAAAAAGGGAAGAAACTCTTGAAAGTGGACAGAGGCGTGAACAATGAGCCACAACAGAGCCAGATATCTCCAATAAGAGTTGGTAGAGACCAAAAATGGAGCTAAAAGAGAGTGAATATTTGACCTTTACATTCATCTGGTGCACAGAAACATTAGAATTCTAAATTAATTATGATTTTGCTCCGTAATTTCCCGACCATGCCATATGACTATATATCAACTGAAAAGATAAGATTTATTTTTTTAAAGTAACACACACAAAAAACGTGTTTTTACAAGTTTAAAAACATTTAATGAAAATAAGAAAACAGGAAAATGTGTTATTTAAACAAATAAATCAGTTTTCTCAAGTGTTTTTTACCACAGTCAAGGCTAAAGGCACTTACAGGTTGTTATTGATGGCACTGATCAATATTATATATATATATATATGTATCAAATACCAATAAGAGAATAAGAAAACAGAATAATCTGTTATTTGAGCAAAGAAATCCGTTTTTTCAGTACTATTTTGGTTCAGTACACTGTAATAACCGGTTGAATCAATGACACAGACGCACACTACTTTCTGAGAAGCGCAGTGCGATGTGGAAATGCGTCCGTGGAGTAAGACAGACGACATTATTAATACCTTCTGCTGTGTGACCTGTGCATAACTTTGTGCAACCCGTCTCTCAAATTAGAAACGGCATATGGAACACGGCGTTCCCGTTGCTGCATTTAGTCGACCGAAAATAAATACCTCACACAATCGGCTACGAATCACGAGCACAGTGTCACTCCGAAAACTAGTCCCGTGTCTGCATGCATCCGCCTCGACAGGTCTGTTTTTTGGGGGGCTGCTGCAGAAACATCCAGAAACAGCTAGCAAAAAAATAAATAAAAAACGTGTCGGGGGGAGGGGGGGGGGGTCACGTGACGTTTAAGTACCGCCTCCTTATCCTCGTGACAATTCCTCACGTCTCCCAGGACGCAGCCGGAGCCCATTAAGAGACGGCCCACTGTGAGGGGGATGGACGGAGATATACTGTATATATATATATATATATATATATATATATGCTGGTATAACTATAAAGAGAAAGTGTTGTTGTTTTTTACCACTGTTAAGGCTGAAGCCACTTGCAGGTTATTATTGATTGCACCGATCGATATATTTATATGAGCAATGGATCAAATACATGCATGTTATGGGAAGCAGAATGGAGCGGGACTCTCAGCATCCGAGCATCCAAACCTATTCAAGCTTTTTTTCTGGCGTCTCCTCGTGGCTCAAATGTCTCGAAGACGCTTGATGTCGGACTTTTATTCGCCCGAGCGACACTTATGTCAGACATATTACCGCAGTGTGTTAATATAGATCTCCATTTTCCAATTAACATCCTCAATTCATCTTCATATCGATATGAATACCGACCTTCTTTAATTTATTCACACTGGATTTGCTAACTTATTTTAATTCTTGAAAGGAAACTTGGTAGTTTAGTGTCATGTAAGATTTATTGTCATGTAAGATATTTAGTTAATATAGAATTCTCCATTTTACAATTGTATCCTCAATTCATCTTCATATCTGCATGAATACCAACCATCTTTAATTTATTCACACTAGATTTGCTAATTTCTGCTAATTTCCAGTATATTGTTCTTCACAATAAGAGCCTTACTTTGTTGTTGAGTATCATGTAAGACATATTATCTGTCACAATGTGTTTATATCCTTAATTCATCTTCATATATACATGAATACCCAACCTTCTTTAATTTATTCACACTAGATTAGCTAATTTATGCACATTTTCAGTTTATTTTTCTTCAAAATAAGAGCCTTACTTTATTGATGAGCCTCCATGAGCCTTCCTTTTCATAGGTAACCATCTTGAACGGACACTTAGTAGTTTATTATCATGTAAGATGTATTATCAGTCACAATGTGTCAATAGAAATATCCATTTTCTAATTATATCCTCAATTCATCTTCATATCTACATGAATACCAACCTTCTTTTATTTTTCTTCAATATAAGAGCCTTACTGTATTCATGAGCCTCCATTTTTATAGGTGACAGTCTTGAAAGGAGATTAAAAATATTTGATTCGTATTTATCGCTGAATTAAAAACAGTTTGACGCGTGTCACAACTCCCTTCTGCCTCTTTCAGGTACATCACCCAACAGGGCCACAAATTAGAAATCGGAGGTCCTCGACCTCCGGCCACCGTCACCAACGCCGTGTCCTGGAGGTCAGAGGGCATCAAGTACAGGAAGAACGAAGTGTTCATGGACGTCATCGAGTCCGTCAATCTCCTGGTGAGCACACTCTTGTTCTATGTCAATGTCATGATTTCTAGAAAATAGACAATGTACACAGTAATGCATCCCAGACGTTTATTTTGTACTTCATGCCTCATCTCTTATCACCATATCCATCATGATTACTTAAAATAATATATTTTCCAATGTAGAAATAGTACACTATTGTATTTCTACAATATATCAGAATATTTTTTGATTAGGAACAATTATTTATTTATTTTTACTTGAATATACTCACATACAATACAATGTATAAAGCCATAAAAAGCAAAACAAAAGTAAAAAAAAACATTCTTTCAGTTGGACTTTGTGCACATTTAACTGCACATATGACATCATCGTATAGTTAGAGAAACATTTACAAGTTATCTTCTTTTTTTTTTATGTCTGAAAAATTAAAATATCAAAACAATTTAAATTTCAGAACAATTAAAATGTAAAAAAATGAAAATGTCTGAAAAATTAAAATGTCTGGGAAATTAAAGTGTCAGAACAATAAAAATTTCAAAAAAAATTACAATGTCTGGAAAATTTAAATGTATGAACAATTTCTAGAAATCTAAAAATACTCAAATTAACAAGAACAATTATTTTTCAGGGTGTCGTTTGTCAACGTGTGTAAATGAACACTTCTCTCGAATGAACACTTCTCTCGTTCTAAAGTCGAGCGTTTCTCTCCCGTCGGCAGGTGAACGCCAGCGGCAGCGTGCTGCGCAGCGAGATCGTGGGAAACATCAAGCTCAGGGTGATGCTGTCGGGGATGCCCGAGCTCCGACTGGGCCTCAACGACAAGGTGCTGTTTGAAATAACAGGCAGTAAGTAACAGAGAGCCAAACTCCGTGTCACGCAGGTTTTACATGCTGGGATTGAGGAAGCGGTAGAGTTGACTTACCCGCTCAACAAATATCAACATTATTGTGCAATCACATGTTGATACGAGTGTAACATTGAGGATTATTTTTTACATTTATTCTTTTGTCTCAAGATCTGACATTATTAAACCGTCGCGTTGCATTTTAAATAGAAAATATTTTACCCTCGATAAAAATGTGCCTTTTTTGAACTCTGTTCGAGTAATGCTGAAACACCAAAATGTAGTCGAGCACTAGCCTTGAACTCCCCCTCAGATTTCCACTTGCAGCTCCTCTTCCCGTCTAAAGCCCACCACTCTTTTTGCAAATCTCTCTCCCTCTCAGTTTAGCTTTCATCCTTCCTCATCTTCCTCATCTTCCTCTCCTCCTTTCCCACTTTCCGTAATAACGTCTCCCACTGCTACATCTCCCCCTTCTAGTCTATTCCTGACTCCCCTTCTCCCTCTCATCTCCCTCTCCTCTCTTCTGCCTTCACTTCTCATTGCCCCCCTACTACTCGTTACTGAAGGGGAGAAGGCTCCATCACTGTCTAGCCTCTTCCCCTCTCAGTTAATCCTCACCCCGGGCTACAGCCCTGCAGATGAAGGCTGAGGGTCTGTGGATATCCTGTATATGCAGCACCCCCCCCCCCGCCTCCCCCCCCCGCTGTGCTTTGCAGTCTGGGAAAAAAAACACATCATCAGTAAAGATGATGCGAAATAACGATCAAACACACACACACACACACACACCGACAGATAGAGCTACGAACGCACTCATATATGAATGTTTACACATATATCAAAATATGCGTCACCCTCTCATCCTGAGCAGTAAAACTTTCTTTTTCTTTTTTTTTCTCCATATACTTTTACAGTCATTTGGCATTTAGTATGTACATGTTATCACAGCTGGATGCTTAAAAAATGTGAGAAAGTCATTCATAAGTAATTTAACGCTGCCCTCTGCTGGACAATGAGAAGAATTGTCACGATATGGAACTTAGAAATGTCATCGTATAGTTTGAAACTGGTGCACACTCATATAACCTGGTGCACGAAAGACATCCGTCAGTGAAGAGAAACACTATATGTATATTTATATATATATATTTATATATATTTTTTTAATATAGAAATATACTCTGTATATATATATGTATCTAAAAATATGTATATACATATATATATATACATATATATAAATATATATATGTATGTATATATATACATATATATATATATATATATAAATATACATATATATATATATATACATGTATATATATGTTATATATATATATATATATACATATATATATATATATATATATATGTATATACAGGACTGTCTCAGAAAATTAGAATATTGTGATGAAGTTCTTTATTTTCTGTAATGCAATTAAAAAAACAAAATGTCATGCATTCTGGATTCATTACAAATCAACTGAAATATTGCAAGCCTTTTATTCTGATTTATTGCTGATTATGGCTTACAGCTTAAGAAAACTCAAATATCCTATCTCTAAATATTAGAATATCATGAAAAAGTATACTAGTAGGGTATTAAACAAATCACTTGAATTGTCTAATTAACTCAAACACCTGCAAGGGTTTCCTGAGCCTTGACAAACACTCAGCTGTTATCAATCTTTTTTTTAACTTGGTCTGAGGAAATATTAAAATTTTATGAGATAGGATTTTAGAGTTTTCTTAAGCTGTAAGCCATAATCAGCAATATTAAAAAAAATAAAAGGCTTGCAATATTTCAGTTGATTTGTAATGAATCCAGAATGCATGACATTTTTGTTTTTTTAATTGCATTACAGAAAATAAAGAACTTTATCACAATATTCTAATTTTCTGAGACAGTCCTGTATATGTCCCTGAGGTTACTTCCTACTTATCAGAGGTGTTGTTTGTTTAATGTGTGGATTTGAAGATTTATTTTTTACTTAAGATGATTTCTTTTAAAGGACAGTCTGAGCTGAGATTGAGGTTATTAAGAATTTTTAATCTGCTGATTATATTCCAATTAATGTGCTGAGTAAATGTCCCCCGCGGTGACATCTTACCTACTAACGCCAATATTTTCAGTTCTGGTAATGTTTCCCGTCTTCACTTTTGAGAAGGTGGAACCAACGACATCAATGAGTAATCGGCAAACAAAAGGAGTCGTAGACCGTGTGCCCTTGACCTTTAAAACGCTAAGAAGTCGGTGTCAGTCCCCTTGGCTCGGTGGTAGTACAGCACACACTGTAAGACACATTTTCCACACGACATTCATCAAAGGCTTCCCCGTGTTTCTTTTGTTTCTTTTTATTCTGAGCCACAGCAGACAGAAAACAGATTAAGTCCCTCCTGTCTGCCGCTGTATATTAAAGCAGCCTTAAAGGTGAACCACAGGGGACACTGCTGCCTCTTCACTCCCCCACTTGGCTTGTGCACAGACACACACACACACACACACACACGTCTCCCCTGAGGTCCGAGCGGTTGCCCCGTACGACCTTTCTTCTCCTCGTGTTCGTCGCATGTGCAGCAGCTGTGTGTGAGCTACCGACGGAAAAACAAACCGAAATAGAGAGACGGAAAAAACTGCTCTCCAACCTTCATCGTGCCACGGACCGGATTCGTATAGGATGATATTTTTCACAATCTGGGCGACAAATATGACGTCGGAAAATGATAGGACCGCGCATAAAATCAAATATAAAGTGCGTAAAAAAACAACCGTGACATGTGTCAAGAGGCTCAGATGCTCAGACGGTTGTATCCGGTCATGTTTTTTATAAATACAATTTTTCGACCTTGAAAATCAATATCAAAATGTTGTTATTCGTTCTTTCTGTGCGGCCCGGTACCAAGTGACCCACGGACCGGTACCGTTGGTTTAGGACCGTTGCTCTAAAGGACTTTCCTGCTTTTTGCCTTGTAGTTTTTCTCGTGTTGTCACCCCCCCCCCCCCCCCCGATCTGACCTCAGCCAGTCCCCTCTCAGGCATGAGGAAATGTCACACACACACAGACCAAAGCAAAATCAATAGAGAAACAAGCAAGAGAGAGAGAGAGAGACAGAGAGAGAGAGAGAGAGAGAGAGACGCTGCATACATAAGTACAGCAGGTGAGGCTTTAAGCTTTAAGCTCGCTGTTGATTGGCTCAGAGGCCCAGAGGGTCATTACAGCAGTTTTCCACCACTCAGCACCCTCCATTAACCACAGAGGAGGAGGAGGAGGAGGAGGAGGAGGAGGCTTTCTCTCCAGCTGACTACAAATGCCTCCATTGAGGAAGGTTGCACTCAGTCATTGTCTGGAAACATTGAATTTGTGTGTGTGTGTGTGTGTGTGTGTTTGTGTGTGTGTGTGTGTGTGTCAGGTGTTAAACCCCTCAACTGACACATGGTTGAACATTTCAGGATTAAGTCATATTACTAATGATATGGTGTTGGGATTATTGCGACATCTCATTGGCATAAAGACTTCACTGGAGGTGTATTTCACAAAATGAGACCGTAATAAACGACCTGCATTAGTTTAGAGGGAGGATTTTATTCCACAGAAATAGAAATAGAAAAAGTCGTTTTATCTTCTTTTTTTTACTGTGTTTTTTTTACTGTGTTGTATGTGTGTTAGTGCATGTGTCAGTGTGGCTTCAGAAGAAATGGCAGCACATTGAAGGCACACACACTGTGTGTGTGTGTGTGTGTGTGTGTGTGTGTGTGTAAGAGAGTGAGAGAGTGTGAGAGTGAATGTTTGTCATCATTACCTTGACCTTGATTTCCCTGAGGCTGCATGGAAGGCTCTTAATCTGTTTTGTGTGTGTGTGTGTGTGTGTGTGTGTGTCAGGAGAGAAGAGTAAGACCGTGGAACTGGAGGACGTGAAGTTTCACCAGTGTGTCCGTCTGTCGCGCTTCGATAACGACCGCACCATCTCGTTCATCCCCCCCGACGGCGAGAGCGAGCTCATGTCATACCGCCTCAACACCTCGGTGAGGACACACACACACACACACACACACACTCACACACTGCATACCAGCCACGCCAAGAACACACTTCATATGTGTCTCACACTAAAGTTCAAATACAGACATATTCAACTTTTATATTGTGATAATGTGGGAGAAATTTGCCGATATTGGCTTATCACAGATATAATATCAACATAACTATAAATACACTGTGTATTTTTGACTGTTATTTTTCTTTTCTAAGGGGTTAATGTTAATCTCTGAAGTTTACTGATATATTGCATTGTTCAACTGCAACACGTCTCGCCTCGGTAAATATCGTAATGTATCTTTTATGATAATTTTTTTAAGACATTTTACGGTTTTTTAAAAGTTATTAACATGTTTTCAAGACAAGTAGCGGTTCATGTTGCCGTATCCTCCTGAACAAGCCGTCCAATGAACCGCAGGATATGTGATGGCTGTGATCCTTGGGGATTATCTCCCTTGAACAAACACTCTCTCTCTCTCTCTCTCGCTCTCTCTCTCTCTCTCTCTCTCTCTCTCTCTCTCTCTCTCTCTCTCTCTCCTGACAGGTGAAGCCTCTCATATGGATCGAGAGCGTGATTGAGAAGTTCTCCCACAGCCGTGTGGAGATCAAGGTGAAGGTGAGGATGAGTGACACACACACACATGAAGACGTGTATAAGAACCCCCCCCACACACACACACACACACACACATTATCCACTCCTCTGGCCCCCCTTCACTGAAAACCTGTTGTTAGTATTTATGACGTATACTTCACGGGGTGGATTAACGCTTTTTTAAAATAATTAACTTTAAATATGTGTTTAAGTTTGATTCATGTGTTGTTCCTATATTTGAGAGCGTTGATCACCTGAGCACAAACTTGTTGTCCCTTTGGAAGAGAGCGCTGTCTCTTTAAGAGAAGGGGCCATGTCTCTTTAAGAGATGGAGCTGTCTCCTTAAGAGAGGGGCTCTGTCTCTTTAAGAGATGGAGCTGTCTTTTTAAGAGAGGGGTGCTGTATCTTTAAGATAGGGGCTCTGTCTCTTTAAGAGATGGAGCTGTCTCCTTAAGAGAGGGGTGCTGTATCTTTAAGAGAGGGGCTCTGTCTCTTTAAGAGATGGAGCTGTCTCCTTAAGAGAGGGGCAATGTCTCTTTTAAAAGAGGGGTGCTGTATCTTTAAATGGGGGCGCTGTCTCTTTAAGAGATGGAGCTGTCTCCTTAAGAGAGGGGCAATGTCTCTTTAAAAGAGGGGTGCTGTATCTTTAAATGGGGGGCGCTGTCTCTTTAAGAGAGAGCATTTGGAGTTGGAGTTTCTTTTCTAAAGGCCTCCGATGACATTCGACCTCTTGTCTCCCTTTCGTTGTCCACAGGCCCGGAGTAACTTTAAGACGCGGTCCACTGCCAACAACGTGTCCATCCTGGTGCCGGTGCCCAGCGACGCCGACTCGCCCAAATTCAAGACCAGCACCGGGAGCGCCAAGTGGGTCCCCGAGAAGAGCGTGGTGCAGTGGAACATCAAGTCCTTCCCCGTTAGTGCCACAAATACATGAAGCACAACACGTTGATGACTTGTAACGGTTCTAAATAGATATATATCTATAGATATATAGATATATATCGTTTAAGATATATATATATATATATTCTTTTAAGATATATAGATATACATCTATATATATATATATATGTATATATATATTCTGTTCATATCATTATATATATATCTGAAAAGAATATTATATAAATATATACATATGTATATACAGTATATATTATATATATATATCATACTGCCACTGACTTTAAAACCTCTCAGCGATCGAATAAGATATATATATATATAATGCTTAAAAGATAGATATATATAATAGTATATATATATCATTATATATATCATTATTATATATGTCTTATTCGACCGCTGAGAGGTTTGAAAGTCGACGTCAGTACGATTTAACAAAGTAACACATTACATTTACTTGAGCGATACAATTTACAGGTATTTGTACTTTACTTTCCATTTTTTATGTTTATATACTTCTACTTCGCTACAATTCTGAGGTGCATATTGCACTTTTTGTTCAACATCTATTTGATAAAAACAATAAAAAGTCCCCTCTCCGATGCATACTAATAATAGAAAACACATTTGGGTAACTTTATTCACAAGCTACTTGGCAGCATATAAAGTACATGACAAGAGATGCACACATTAATGCAGACAAATGTCAAATCACATTAATACTTTTGTACTTTTGAATCCAGGACTTTAAATTGCTTCTTTTACTCAAATGAAACATCTGAGTACTTTTTTCCCCCACCTCGTATCTGCATGAGCTTTAATCAGTCCAACTGTCAGAAAAATGAGTCAGACACGTATTAGACAGCAGCCATTTATCACGTTATGATCTGCATCCCCACACACACACACACACATAACACACACGCTCACATCTTACTTTACTTCGCCATCAAAAACCATAACAGAAAAGAGAAAGTTCCTCTCATCCGTCATGTTCAGATACCTCCTCAGTGAGTCATTCGTTACACCTTCAGTCTGTCAAGGAGCGTTGAGAATCGCTCCTACCGGTGACGCATTGCATTGTGGGACTCTGCAGCACTTCTTTCTCCGTCACTGTCAACATCTGGACACTATAAATAAAACATATTGTTCTCTCGGGGAACCGTACTCAACTCGTAATAATAATAACTTTATTTATATAGCAGCTTTGAAAACAGGGTTTACAAAGTGCTCTACAGAGAATCAAGGCAAACAAATGGAGGAGGAGAATACAAAATAAAGAAGAACAGATTAACTAAAATAGGGGAACCAAAGAACTGCATAAACGGATGACATCACTTCAAAGCTGTTCTACTATATTCTATAAAAATGGGTTTTAAGAAGCAATTAAAAAAGAAGTTACTGATTCTCTAATATTTGATAGAAGCTCATAAACAGACTCAACCACCAGCGTTCAGCTCCGTACAGTTATGTACACAAACATAACTCTTATAATAGGGAAAATACGTACAGTGGGTACGGAAAGTATATATATATATATATATATAAATATATGTTATTTTAAGAGATATATATAAATATATATCATACTGCCGCTGACTTTAAAACCTCACAGCGATCGAATAAGATATATAAGATACCCCTTTAAATTATTCACTATTTGTTTCATTGCAGCCATTTGCTAAAATCAAAAAAGTTAATTTTATTTCTCATTAATGTTCACTCAGCATCCCATCTTGACAGAAAAAGAAGAAAAATGGAAATTGTTGCTAATATATTAAAAAAGAAAGGTGCTTCTAATCAATACTGAGCAAAGGGTCTGAATACTTATGGACCATGTGATATTTCAGTTTTTCTTTTTTAATACATTTGCAAAAATTTCTACATTTCGTTTTTTTTATGTCCAGATGGGTTTCTAAGTGAACATTAATGACAAATAAAATGAACTTTTTTGATTTTAGCAAATGGCTGCAATGAAACAAAGAGTGAACATTTAAAGGGGTCTGAATACTTTCCGTACCCACTGGATATGAACCTTTTGTAGGAATGAGTCAATTTGCCTTCATCTCTTTCACAAGCATGAATATGTTCATCTTTCACAGATTTCTCATTTTATCGGGTACGTGGTGCATCACGCAAAAAGAATAAATCTGTTTTTTAACCGTGTGAAGCGAGGATAAAGATAATAAAAGTGTTCCACAGCTTCTGCCTGATAGCAAAGAGAAAAATATGCTCAGTGCAGTCAGTGTGGATGGGTTAGATTTAACTCACTTTCCAAATTGGCTTCTCTCTATGACAGATGGAGTCGTGCATGAACGCACAATTTATCCATCAGGAAGAAAATGTTTCCAATTATTTCTTACATTTATTTTTTTTACAACTGGGTTATTTGCTTTAGTTGCCAAGTTACTGTCAATCAAAAATAGATAAGACCACATACACACACACACACATTCCTGATGAGATGGAGCTGTCTCTTTCAGAGATGCTCGCTGTCTCCTTAAGAGAGGGGCGCTGTCTCTTTAAGAGAGGGGCTCTGTCTCTTTAAGAGAGGGGCGCTGTCTCTATAAGAGAGGGGCTCCGTCTCTTTAAGAGATGTGGCGCTGTCTCTTTAAGAGAGGTGCGCTGTCTCTTTAAGAGAGGTGTGCTGTCTCCTTAACCCTCCTGTTACCTTCACATTTACTAACATATTTTAGTTTGACCCCAGCAATTAAAACCACCAGAAAATTATTAGAATTAATATTGTTTCCCAAGTTTAAGTGTGAGGTACTTTATGTTTGTTTGTTGACTACCTAAATAGCCCTTTAAATATATAAAAAAGTTGATATTTCTTATATGTTTGACGCAGTGAAAAACAGCCTGGGGTCAAATTGACCCCAAAGAACACCGACATTAAACATTGAATGGGGTCAAATTGACCCTAAAGGTAACAGGAGGGTTAAAAGAGGAGCGCTGTCTCTTTAAGAGAGGGGGCTCTGTCTCTTTAAGGGAGGGGCACTGTCTCTTTAAGAAAGGGGAGCTGTCTCTTTAAAAGAGGTGCGCTGTCTCCTTAAAAGAGGAGCGCTGTCTCTTTAAGAGAGGGGGCGCCGTCTCTTTAAGAGAGGGGTGTGGGCAGTAAGCAGGCTGAAAACAACGTATGCACACACATTCCTGATGAGACATTCGTTTTTGAGAGTTGGATCTAATCTTTTCAAGACTATAACTTTGACGTTTGCTTTATTTAGTCACACATTGTAAATGTTAAAAGTGATTTGATGCCACATTCTCAGGGACTTTGAAGTCGTTATGGTAACTGAATTGCAGCCAGTAAAAACTAAAGTACAGACTAACTGACCACATCGAGCGGATGATGTGTTACGCAATCGCTGGCGTGAAGAATGATTAACGCTTTTTATTGTGTTTATAGCCGAAATGTGTCCGTGGGATTGTAGATGTAAATGTGATTCCCGTGAGAGTTGTCCCATGTTGCCATGACTATACATAAAACAGGGTTCGTACGGTCATGGAAAACCTGGAAAAGTCATGGGATTTAAAAAAAAAAGTTTATTTCCAGGCCTGACCCTAAAGGTAACAGGAGGGTTAAAAGAGGAGCGCTGTCTCTTTAAGAGAGGGGGCTCTGTCTCTTTAAGAAAGGGGAGCTGTCTCTTTAAAAGAGGTGCGCTGTCTCTTTAAGAGAGGTGCGCTGTCTCCTTAAAAGAGGAGCGCTGTCTCTTTAAGAGAGGGGGCGCCGTCTCTTTAAGAGAGGGGTGTGGGCAGTAAGCAGGCTGAAAACAACGTATGCACACACATTCCTGATGAGACATTCGTTTTTGAGAGTTGGATCTAATCTTTTCAAGACTATAACTTTGACGTTTGCTTTATTTAGTCACACGTTGTAAATGTTAAAAGTGATTTGATGCCACATTCTCAGGGACTTTGAAGTCGTTATGGTAACTGAATTGCAGCCAGTAAAAACTAAAGTACAGACTAACTGACCACATCGAGCGGATGATGTGTTACGCAATCGCTGGCGCGAAGAATGATTAACGCTTTTTATTGTGTTTATAGCCGAAATATGTCTGTGGGATTGTAGATGTAAATGTGATACCCGTGAGAGTTGTCCCATGTTGCCATGACTATACATAAAACAGGGTTCGTACGGTCATGGAAGACCTGGAAAAGTCATGGGATTTAAAAAAAAAAGTTTATTTCCAGGCCTGGAAAAGTCCTTACAAAAGATTAAATCCCAAAGGTTTTGGAAGAGTCATGGAAATGTTGTTATATTCACATGTTCATTTATACAGTTTGATTTATGTAAATATTTATTCTTTTAATCAAACTATCGATTGTCATGGAAAGGGCATGGAAAAGTAATGGAAAGTTCATGGAAAGGTCATAGAAAGGTCATGGAAAAGTCATGGGAAAGTATTGGAAAGGTCATGGAAAGGTCATGGAAAAGTCATGGAAAAGTATTGGAAAGGTCTTGGAAAGGTCATAGAACGGTCAAGGAAAAGTCTTGGAAAGGTCATAGAAAGGTTGTGGAAAGGTCATAGAAAGGTCATGGAAAGGTCATGGAAAAGTATTGGAAAGGTCATGGAAAAGTCTTGGAAAGGTCATAGAAAGGTCGTGGAAAGGTCATAGAAATGTCATGGAAAGGTCATAGAAAGGTCATGGAAAGGTCTTGGAAAGGTCATAGAAAGGTCATGGAAAGGTCATAGAAAGATCGTGGAAAGGTCATAGAAAGGTCATGGAAAGGTCATGGAAAGGTTATAGAAAGATTGTGGAAACGTCATGGAAAAGTCATGGAAATGCATTGGTCAACATGTGTGTGAACCCTGATATAAACAACATTGTATTCATTAAAGTCAAACACCTGTTTCATCTTTGAGGCTTTGTGAACCTCTGAACGTTCTTCCCGCGTTAACGTCTCTAACTTCTCCTCCTCTTCTATTCAACTCTTCTCCCTGCAGGGCGGGAAGGAGTACGTGATGCGGGCGCACTTCAGCCTCCCCAGTGTGGACGGGGAAGAGCTGGAGGCCAAGAGGCCAATCACAGTCAACTTTGAGATCCCTTATTTCACCGTGTCTGGCATTCAGGTGGGACCCTTTATTCACAGCCAGCTTTGGTCAAATGTATAAATACATATATTATATTCCTGATTTAAACAAACATGTATCCCTGAAACTAAAAATGAAGAAAAGCAGAACATCTTTTTTAGTAAGCGGCATTCCTGATAATCTACTTGGGTTTTAAAATGGTTTATTTAGCTTTAGAAGTAGGAACATAGTTTCTTTAACCACGAAGGAACAATTTGTCTGAACATTTTTAAATGACCAAATTCAGAGACACATGCTTCTGACCGTTTTTTGACTTTTTTTAAAGGTCGTTCTGATATCAGATGAAATATAGAAAATCTATTGATCCCAGGTCAAAATAAACTAATTGGGATTCAAACTTAAAACATCTATGTAAATAGATTTTATTGATGGAGGAAAATAAATAATATAAAGAATATTTAAATACAAAATATTTAAGATATAAAAATAAAAATATATAAATATTTTATTTTTTAATATATTTAAATTATATTTTAAAATAAATAATATTTAATTCTAAAAATAAAATATTTAGATATTTTTTATTTTCATTTTAAATATATGTGTAAATATATATATAATTATGTATATATACTTTATATAAAAATATATATACTAATACATAAATATGTTGTAATAACAAATGCATAATGATATTTGACTCGTCTGTTCCGTAGGTACGTTACCTGAAGATCATCGAGAAGAGCGGGTACCAGGCGTTACCGTGGGTACGCTACATCACACAGAGTGGAGGTGAGGAAACCAGCACACTGAAATATACTCGCACATCCAAGTTGTTAACTTGCCTATATTGTGTGAGACTTATGGAGAGCTGGGTTTGTACGGTCATGGAAAACCTGGAAAAGTCATGGAATTTAAAAAAAGGTTATTTCCAGGCCTGGAAAAGTCCTTTTAAAAAAAGTTTGGGAAAACTCATGGACATTTTTTATATTAATCTGTTAATTTATACAGTTTGACGAAAATAATAAACATTTATATACTAATGTATTCTTTCAATCAAACTATCGGCTCTCATGTATACACAGAGATTTCATAAGATGTTCAGTCATGGGAATTTGGTTTACAGTCATGGATAGGTCATGGAAAGGTCATGGAAATCCATTGGTCCACGTGTGTATGAACCCTGTGTTTTGCTGTTTTATGATTTTTTGAGTCCAATCCCACGAGTCCAACCCGAGGTCAGCCTGAGATTAGATGAGGTGTCAGGATCAGTCTTTCTGCATCTCTCTATTCAGTGGGTTGGCCTAGCTGTGTGACATCCATCATACCCATCATACCCATCATATGCATACCCATCATATCCATTACCTGGCCCCTATCACCGTGAGCCATAACCTCAGGGCCACAGAGTGATACCACACGGGGGGGGTGGGGGTGGGGGGGGGCAAGGATGGAAACCTTTACAACCACACACACCAAGAGAAATAAGCACCAAGACACAGTTCAGTGTTTGTGAAATTTGAACTTCTGTCACCAGAGAGAAAGAGAGAGAGAGAGAGAGAGAGAAAAGAGGAGATGAAAAGAGAGGAGGGAGGAAGACGGAGAGAGAGAGAGGGGGAGAGAGGGAGAGAGAGGAAAACAGAGAGAGAGAGAAAAGAGGAGATGAGAAGAGAGGAGGGAGGAAGACAGAGAGAGAGAGGCTGCATACATAAGGACACATGCACTGTCTAGCGTTGCATTTAGAGCAGGTGAGACTTTAAGCTTTAAGCTCGCTGTTGATTGGCTCACAGGCCCAGAGGGTCATTACAGCAGTTTTCCACCTCTCAGCACCCTTCATTAACCGAGGAGGAGGAGGAGGAGGAGGCGGAGGCGGAGGCGGAGGAGGAGGAGGAGGAGGAGGAGGAGGAGGAGGCTTTCTCTCCAGCTGACTACAAATGCCTCCATTGAGGAAGGTTGCACTTTAAAAAAAAATGTCCATTGCAACAATGCTGCACTCAGGAATTGTCTGAAAACATCGAATTGTGTCCGTCTGTCAGGTTTTAAACCCTCAACTGACACATGGTTGTGCATTTAAACATTAAGTCGTATTACTGATGACGTAATGGGGGGAAGTACTTTTGACGTCTCATTGGCATGAAGACTCGCTAACTTGACCGTTTTCGGCAGATCTCACATAACTGCACATTTCCACATTAAAGCTCCGATAGATATCGACGCGGTCCGCCTTCAGTCACTTGGTGACAAGTGGAAGTGAGACGGAGATGGAAGCCCGATCCCGACGGCCGACAGATGAACCCCGACTCGATAGCGTCCGTCATATCCATTACCTGGATGTGAGGTACGAGTCGGGGGGGCACAACGTGCCGCGGTGCTCCCAGGGCGATCGCCTTCTAACGTCAGCGAGATAGAAGAGAGGAAGACGAGGGGCGACGAGTACACACAGAAACACGAAGGTGCCATCTGGAACCAAAAATGGTTCTTCAGAGTGATGCCATAGAAGAACCATTTCTGGTTCCACAAAGAACCTTTCAATCCAGGGTTCTTTAAAGAACCATTTCCTGAAAAAGTTCTTCAAAGAACCTATAAAGGTGTCTCAAAGAACCTTCAAAAACTGGATCTTCAAGGCCCCATTTCTGGTTCCACAAAGAACCTTTCAAACCAGGGTTCTTAAAAGAACCATGTCCTTAAGGAGTTCTTCAAAGAACCTATTAAGGTGTCTCAAAGAACCTTCAAAAAATTGTTCTTTAAGGTACCATTTCGGGTTCCACAAAGAACATTTTAAACCAGGGTTCTTTAAAGAACCATTTACTTAAAGAGTTCTTCAAAGAACCTATAAAGGTGTCTCAAAGAACCTTTCAAACCAGGGTTCTTTAAAGAACCATTTCCTGAAATAGTTCTTTAAAGAACCAATAAAGGTGCCTCAAACGAAAGAATGGCTCTTCATAGAACCACAAGAAACGTTTAAGAACCATTATTTCTCTGTGTGTAGGAGTGAGAGAAAGAAGAGGGATAAAGTTGGGGGGGGGGGGGGGGCTGGATGGCTATCACCTTTCTCGTATTGTTACCATCAGCACATGGGGGGGGGGGGGGGGTCACGTTTCCCTCCGCACTACAGACACACTCAGACTGATTAAACAACCCGTGACACTGGAGACGGACCGCTGACTTATTGATGAGCGATGAACTGAGCAGCCGCCGGCGGTCCGGATCTCTACATCTATGAAACCGGCCGACTGGAGTCTTCAATCAGCAATGTGTCGCGAAAATGTTAATATTTAACAGATTGGGTAGACATTAATAACTTGGGAGTAATGCATAGTTTCATAGTTTCCCCCAAAACAGATATCATGGAGCATTTAATCGTAACTAAAGGTGTCGACTTTGAACCTTGAGGAGCAGAACACAACAAGAAGTTTGGGGTCACGTAAAATGTCCTTATTTTTCAAAGTAAAGCTCGGTTTATTTAAATGAAGATAACATTAAATGAATCATAAATACTCTCTACATAGTTAATGTGTACATGACTATTCTCTGGTGTTTAATGAAGTCTCTACAGAGGTGTGTAGAGGCCCATCTCCAGTGTTCTAATGGTACATTGTGTTATCGCCTTAGAAGACTAACGGAGGGGTAGAAAACCCTTGAAGATCCTTTTTCTTTGAGCACAGCTGAATCAGTTGTGCTGCTTAGACAAGCTATAAAACTGGCCTTCCTTTGAGCCACAAATTTGGAGAACAACATTAATATTTCAAATAAAAATCATTATTTCTCACCGTGTCAATGTCTTGACTATTTTTTATATTCATGTTGAAATTCATTGAATAAATTAAAGTGAGTTTTCATGGAAAACACCAAATTGTCTGAGTGACCCCAAACTTTAGAACGGTCGTGTTTTTGTCGACAGTAAAATAATTCAGTGTTCAATGCCAATTATTATACACATATAATTTTTTAACACATGTCCACATCTTTTTGGCCGTATATTGTTATCACAGTACTGATGCACCGTAATAATATGATATTGCCCATGAGGGATTACGGTATTACTACCTTTATTAATAGATTTTTAGAAATGATCAGTCGAGTCTGAAACGGCGGCGAATGAAATAACTCAGAAGGAGACGAGGTGAATATCGATGTTGTGATATCAGGTCACAACAGCAGATCTCTCCTGGACATCCTGTTCATGGATTTATTGGCGCTGATGCAAAGTGATGAAGGAAGTGATGAAGGAAGTGATGAGTTATTAATCCGCTGTTACGTTTCTTGGCAGATTACCAACTCCGGACGAACTAAAGGACGAAGACGCTGCTAGAAGGATGGATCTCTCTCTCTCTCTATCTCTGTCTTCCTCCCTCCTCTCCTCTCTTCTCCTGCTCTCTCTATCTCTCTCTCTCTCTCTTGTCTCCTCTCCTCACTTCTCCTCTCCTCTCTGTCTGTCTTCCTCTCTCCTCTCATTTCTCATTTCCTCCTCTCTCCTCTCATCACCTCTCCTATCTGTCTGTCTGTCTTCCTCTATCCTCTCCTCTTGTATCCTCTCCTCTCTCTCTCTCTCTGTCTGTCTGTCTTCCTCTCTCCTCTCCTGTTGTCTCCTCCTATCTCCTCTCCTCTCTATCTATCTGTCCTATCCTCTCCTCTCATGTCTGTCTTCCTCCTCTCCTCTTCCTCCTCTCATCTCCTCTCCCCTGTCTGACTTCCTCTCCTCCTCTCCTCTCCTGTTCCCCGTCTGCAATGGACATCAGAGGTCAAGCGCAGGAGGACACAGGAAACGAGACCTCATCCCTTCCTCCAAGACATTCTCAACACAGACAGGCTGCTGTGACCTTTGACCTGTGTGACCTTTGACTTGTGTGACCTTTGACCTGCGTGACCTTTGACCTGTGACTTTTTTTCAGGACTCCAGCAAAAACGTTTTTTAATATATTAATAATGAACTGATAACTTTGTGACAATTGTTATTGTCGATATCCTCCGAGGTTAATTTAGATTAGATTAGATTAAATATTCATTTTTTAGATATTCCTTCAATAGTCTTTATTAGATATTCATTTATTAGTCTTTATTAGATATTCCTTTAGTAGTCTTTATTATATATTCCTTTAGTAGTCTTTATTAGATATTAATTTATTAGTCTTTATTATATATTCCTTTAATAGTTTTTATTAGATATTCCTTCATTAGTTTTTATTAGATATTCCTTTATTAGTCTTTATTAGATATTCCTTTATTAGTCTTTATTAGATATTCATTTATTAGTCTTTATTAGATATTCCTTTATTAGTCTTTATTAGATATTCCTTTATTAGTCTTTATTAGATATTCATTCATTAGTCTTTATTAGATATTCCTTTATTAGTCCCACAGTGGGGACATTTCAGGATTAATACCTTAATTCTGGAGGAAAAGACAATTTTTGAAATATGAAACGTAGGATTTGTATTATTATCTTTGTGGCGGCGCTCGGCTCGTCCACTGAGACGTGTCCAGCTGTTTACCGCATGACACGCAAACCGAAAAGATGACGTCACGCCACCGTAGTCACGGTGACGGGTCATTGTACATTTTGTATTTCTCAAAGAAACATACAATGTGATCACATTTTGTCTTCTTTTCACGAGGGATTGTTTTTCAAACCACTCCACCAGCATGTTTAACTGTGAGGGTTTCTAGCCCTCCTATGTTTTCTTCTTAATAACGACGTTATGATCCATATCCAATACGTTCATATCTCTGTTGTTGATCTGCCTCCCTCTGCAGGAACCATTATATTTTATATTCATTGCCTTAAAGAATTGCCGATGTATCGTCACACGTTAGAGCTGTGGACATAATCCCGCGGGGCGCTGACGCCAACACCAGCGACCGGATCGATGACTCATAAGACGACATATCGCCCGAGGACGCCTCTGGCGGGGGGGCGGTGACCTCGTGCTCCAAAACCAGAGAGAAACTTTATTTCATATTTCTATCCATTGCTTTTTAATATTCTAGTAATAATAATTCCCCTGTGGAAGATGTGTGTGTGTGTGGGGGGGGCAAAGTGAATTTGAGAATATGGACAAACTTTTTTTATGACTCTTCTATTACAATCGTTGTGTTTATTTTATTTCATTACATCATCGCTATCTCGCGTGGGGACATTTTTTTCTGACACCAGTTGTTCATAAGTGTGTGTACTCTGTGTGTGTTTTCATTGATTGATCAACTACTATTTGTCGATTGGAAGCAAAGGGATATATTTGGAAATAAACTTTTTTGTATGTTGATTTTGAAAACTATTGTTTTTGTTGTTGTAAAAGTAAGTGAGCATATCAACAATTTGACGTGAGACGGATCTGCTTTGAGCTTTCTGTAAATATTGAACCTCGTATCATATAGTTTGATTAAAAAACAATAAATGTCAGATTTACAACAAAACATTTTTTTTCGTTGAGCTGAAATGTTTTGATGCATTGAAGTTCATTGCACGTTTAAAATCTGAAATATGGGGGGGGGGAGTTAAATGAAAGATTGATACCGCTTAGCATATCAAGCTAAACATGAAGCAATAGCGATCAATAAATGTAATGATCGGACAATAAAATAAAATAATGGAGTGTGACTTTTCGACGAGCACGGCCTCCCTCTGAGTACGCCGCTCGCCGATAGGAACGTTCGGAGAAAATTTACTTTCATGAGCCGCGGAACGAGCTTCGTGTGAATATCTTCTTTTTCATAATGTGGGGAAAAAAATACTAAGTTGTGCGACTCAATTTGATCAACACGTGACACTCAAACTAAAACTGAGCTTTAATACGTGACAGCGTGACATGACAAATGTGTCATGAGTTTATGATGGAAGTATAAATATATATATATATAATATATACTTTATATGACCGCGTATATATATATATAAATAAATATATATTTTATATATATATATATACTAAAACTAAGCTTTAATAGGTGACCGTATATATATACAGGACTGTCTCAGAAAATTAGAATATTTTGATAAAGTTCTTTATTTTCTGTAATGCAATTAAAAAAACAAAAATGTCATGCATTCTGGATTCATTACAAATCAACTGAAATATTGCAAGCCTTTTATTTTTTTTTATATTGCTGATTATGGCTTACACCTTAAGAAAACTCTAAAATCCTATCTCATAAAATTTTAATATTTCCTCAGACCAAGTAAAAAAAAAGATTTATAACAGCCGAGTGTTTGTCAAGGCTCAGGGAACCCTGCAGGTGTTTCCTGAGTTAATTAGACAATTCAAGTGATTTGTTTAATACCCTACTAGTATACTTTTTCATGATATTCTAATATTTAGAGATAGGATATTTGAGTTTTCTTAAGCTGTAAACCATAATCAGCAATAAATCAGAATAAAAGGCTTGCAATATTTCAGTTGATTTGTAATGAATCCAGAATGCATGACATTTTTGTTTTTTTAATTGCATTACAGAAAATAAAGAACTTCATCACAATATTCTAATTTTCTGAGACAGTCCTGTATATATATACTAAAACTGAGCTTTAATAACTTCTGAATCCTCCTCTTTTACACAACCTGCCATTGCTTTGCTTTTGCTGTGTTAGAGAGAGAGAGAGAGTGAGAGAGAGCGAGAGAGAGCGAGAGAGAGAGAGAGAGAGAGTGGTACCAGCCCCGACAGGCCGCCGCCTTGTGCTTTGTGCCTTCAGTTTGTCGTCCGTCGTCACTCCAACAATGTTTAACTGTGTGACCTCCTTTTGTCTCAAGAGAGGTGTGACTGACTCACACACACACACACACTCACACACACACACACACGATGCAGAGGACTTTTCCGAAGGCGACGTGAGGATGTGGGAGGATCTTAAAAGCTTTGGAAAAAATTTCCAAAACACAAATTACCTTCGATTGCTGCATGTATGTGTGTACTTATGTGTGTATGTGTGTGTGTGTGTGTGTGATCTTTGGAAACATTTTACAAATGACCTTCAATTGCCGCCGCCGTGGACAGTTTTTCTGTTCGTCGTCGTACATTATTTGCTCTGAAAGTGAATCTTTCAAAAAATGTTGGCAACAAATGAGACTCAATAATAACAACACAACCATCTGTGTCATCATACTGTAAATGTACATAATTTAGTGAAAGATGATGAAGTGTATTGACAACCCAGTTCAACTTTTGCAAGTGCATTGATATTCTATCTAGGACATGTGGATGTGAAGGATTTAATTTCATAAATCTTTCCCTCCTTTTCAGTTTTTCCTGATAACAGCCTGTTATAGGAGCCAATAATACATGTGATGAATCACAATCGCGAGGGATATAATTGTCACCCCTAACGACAGCCTCATGCATCAATTAAAAAGTTTTAAAAGTGTAAATCACGAGTTATATTTAGAGTTTGCCGACATGGATTGATGAGAGTAATACGAATAAGAGCTAAGAGGCTCAGGAGAAGTCATTGGAACTGAAGCCATTTGCGATCCTCCGTTACTGCAGTATTAATATCAAAAAATGCATTCAAGGTTTGAGGAAAACAAGATTAATACTGTGTTAATGCACACAAAAACCTAAGTAATCCGTAGATTCTTCAGTGCTGTAATCATTCTTCAACAATCCTATTGTCTGGTGTCATGTGTTCACAAACAGAGCAATGTGACTGCATGCATGATGAGAAATTAATATGTTTGCAGAGGAAAGAAATGAGATCACAGAGAGACATTCGTTCCAATTAGCTGGAGTTTAGCTTCACTGAGCTATTGAGCATCCTCAAATCCCTCAAATGTGACAGAGGGCATAAATCATAAAGATTAAAAAAGATTATCATTTTAATATTTATTGAAGTTGTCTCATCTATCACTCATTCACTCATTCTGCAGCCTTGAAGCTGTTCTACCTGACAACGACGACACACAGAAAAATAACGGTTCTTAAATGGTTCTTTAAAAGGCTTTGTGGTTCTACGAAGAACCATCACCTCCTGAAGAACCACTCTTTCGTTTGAGGCACCATTATAGGTTATTTAAGGAAATGGTTCTTTAAAGAACCCTGGTTTGAAAGGTTCTTTGTGGAACCAGAAAAGGTGCCTTAAAGAACCATTTTTTAAGGTTCTTTGAGTCATCTTTATAGGTTCTTTGAAGAACTCTTTAAGGAAATGGTTCTTTAAAGAACCCTGGTTTGAAAGGCTCTTTGTGGAACCAGAAAAGGTGCCTTAAAGAATACTTTTTTAAAGGTTCTTTGAGACATCTTTATAGGTTCTTTGAAGAACTCCTTAAGCAAATGGTTCTAACCATGGTTTGAAAGGTTCTTTGTGGAACCAGAAACGGTTCCTTGAAGAACCATTTTTTGAAGGTTCTTTGAGACACCTTTATAGGTTCTTTGGAGAACTATTTAAGGAAATGGTTCTTTAAAGAACCCTGGTTTGAAAGGTTCTTTGTGGAACCAGAAATGGTTCTTCTATCTATGGCATCTCTCTGAAGAACGATTTTTTGTTCCAGATGCCACCTTCATTTCTCTGTGTGTATTAATAACAGATCATAAATGTGTGACAGTCCAATATGAAGATGATCCCTCGACTCGTTCTCTCGTGTTGAACTTGTGTTTCCGTCTCTTCTTCTGTGGTATGAACACCAATGTGTAGAAGAGCTTTACATAAACCAAATGACCATTTTATTGGATGCTCTGCTCACACCACAGGCCTTTCTGTTGCTGCACCAATCCGATAACGATATTTGCTTTTCAATTCTGAATATCCTTAAATACCACTTGAGTATGAACTTCTTCCAAACTTATTTTTCACAGGCAACAAACAAGTTAGCATGTGTCTAATGTGAATGGCAAGATACATTAGCCTAATAATAATAAGAGTTACAGAACTTGAATAAAAGGCCATTCGTGTGGAAAATAAATGCCGCAGCGTCAGGAATTAATAACCGATAATAATAAATGAAAAGTAAATTGGGACATTTTCCTCACAGCCATGTTCACTGTTCAACCTCCTTTCACCCTGGCTGTGAGACAAGAAAACATTTCAAAATCAGATAATTTTCTCACAAAGCTGAAGCATGAATGGTTTGAATCTTGTTTTTTATCGTTATTCTTGTAATATGATTCAGTTGAGTCTTAAATGTTCTCGCAGTCTTCATGTGGTCACGTCTCATATGAGATTAGCCAGGCTGGAGTTCGTCTCTCGGCGAGCCTGCCGGTCCATGTGTCCAGAAACGGTGAAGATGCTCAAAACCCGGTCCATCAACCTTCGCCCGTGCCTCGTCCTCTCGAGCAGGACGACCACGACGGAGTATATCCCGACACCCGCGACCGCGGCCCCGCCTCCGGCGAGCAAAACCACTCCAGAAATATACATGTCATTGAGGGCTTGGCCGGGCTTCGGCATGTGGTTGGCCAGCGCCAGGCGGAGCAGAACCCCTCCGCAAATCACCAGCGACAACCCCGTGATCAAAACCACGAGCAGGTCGGATAAACCGCCGCTTTTCAACACGTTGATCTGCCGCCGGCTGCGAACGCAATTCATGTCCTGCACGGCCGAGCTGAGCAGTTGTTTGAGCAGGACCCCCAAGGCCAGCAGGCAGAGGGTGGTCCCTACGCCCAGCCGCCATTCGCTCGAGACGCTGGTGGTGGTGGAGAGAAGGCCGACCCCGCCCAGTCCGCAGCCCAGGATCAGGAGCACGGCCACGCAGTAGCAGAGCAGAGACTTCCCGGGATCTCTGAACCACCACAGCTCCACGTGTTCCTCCAGGATGCTGTGCTGAATGCGTCGCGGGTCCGCCGGCTCGGAGCCCCAAGGACTCCTCAAGGGAGCGACGTTTTCCAGTTCGGGCATCCTGATGCCACTACCGGCCTGCCGAATGAGGTCGCCAGAACCACCACGGAGAAGAGAGGATCACCCCAGAACAATGCTGTCAGTTCTTATGTCGTCCAACAACAGCCACCAGGGAGAAGAGAGGATCACCCCAGAACAATCCTGTCAGTTCTTATGTCGTCCAACAACAGCCACCACAAAGAAGAGAGGATCACCCCAGAACAATCCTGTCAGTTCTTATGTCGTCCAACAACAGCCACCAGGGAGAAGAGAGGATCACCCCAGAACAATCCTTTCAGTTCTTATGTCGTCCAACAACAGCCACCAGGGAGAAGAGAGGATCACCCCAGAACAGTCCTGTCAGTTCTTATGTCGCCCACTAACAGCCACCACGAATGTGCCAGGAACCAAATCACACAAGTTTTACAATCCTGTGTTGTACCCTGACAACGGTGGACGGAGTTGGTGGCATATGTAGTGTATTGTACTTTTTGGGGGGGTATCAGTCCTTGTCTGTATTCAAAGGTTCCACAACATCAGTTTAGGTCTCTTGGTCCTGTGTGAATGGAAATCCGTACAGCTGGCACACTAAATGGATCCAGAAGTGGATCCGGATCCTCCCGACAGCTTCGACATCCAAAGTCCAGAGAATCCAATCATCCGCGGAATTTCCAGTCTGTTTTTTTTTCTTCGCAGGCCGGCAGCAGTCACCTGAAGAAGACAGATGTAGAGGCGTCAGGGCTTGTGCAGCAGTGTGTGATTCCATTTGCCACATACACACAGTTCACTGCAGTTTTATTTGCTCATTGGTGACACGGGTAGTGTTGTAAAGTTGCTAGTACACAAGCGATAGGTTGATTAGCTCTGCACTACATATATAATGTATTCACATTTTACTATGAAATGTAACAGTATCTCGTATAACTTACTTTTAATGGTTTTTATTACTTACTTTTAAAGAACCATTTCCTGAAAGAGTTCTTCAAAGAACATATAATGGTGTCTCAAAAGAAAGAATGGTTCTTCAGCAGGTGATGGTTCTTCGTAGAACCCCAAAGCCTTTTGAAGAACCATTTAAGAACCATTATTTTCACGCTAAGGTGCCCTGAACAAACCCAGTGGATGCACTTTGCCACCACAACTGGTTAATTTAAACCGCTGGACGTTATCACACACAGGATGTTTATCTGTTGAAGTTACGAGTTGAACTTTGACATGTTCAGAACAAACAGATGTTACACCTACATTTCTTTATTCGAAGAGCACACGAATGGTCCGAACAAATTGGGTTCAAAGTCCACATTTGAGCACTTGTGTAAAACCAGTCTTTGTGTACCTTGACGTAACTGAAACTGTCGAGTTAAGCAACCGTTAACCTGCGTGTTGAGCTGGGTCTAGGTATGAGGACTGGGAAACCAGCGTATGTACACACAGAAAAATGAAGGTGCCATCTGGAACCGAACATTGTTCTTCAGTGTTGCCATAGAAGAACCATTGTTGGTTCCACAAAGAACCTTTCAAACCAGGGTTCTTTAAAAACCATTACCTTCAATAGTTCTTCAAATAACCTTTAGTTTTTTGAAGAACTATTTAAGGAAAGGGTTCTTTAAAGAACCCTGGTTTGAAAGGTTCTTTGTGGAACCAGAAATGGTGCCTTAAAGAACCAATTTTTGAAGGTTCTTTGAGACACCTTTATAGGTTCTTTGAAGAACTATTTAAGGAAATGGTTCTTTAAAGAACCCTGGTTCTTTGTGGAACTAAAAATGGTTCTTCCATGGCATCACTCTAAAGAACCATTTCCGGTTCCAGATGGCACCTTCATGTTTCTGTGTGTATTGGGCATCCATCTGACCTCAGCCAACAGTACCATTCAGCTTCATGTCGAAGAACCTTTCAAAAACTATTTCTTTGTGTCTCTTTTCAGTTTGTAAAATGGATTTAAATCCATCACGCCAAAACTAAGTGTGCTGACACTGGCCACCTTTTCCTATCTCCCATTATTACGATGCTAATGTGTAACTACAGAGGTGGCAGGGATAAAACAAGCATCAGCTGCTGATAGAACAAACAATGCCCATCCACACGCAATTAAACAGAATCAAACAGCTAATGCAAAACAAATTTTCATTTTTGGTTCCCTCATCCTCCCAAACACACTCCCACACTAGCTCACCCTACAAATCTCATTGATATCTAAAGCCATCTAAAGTGCATAATTTCTCTCTGATATGTGCATATTCTGTACTGAACTGTAATGTTTGTATGTTTTAATAAGTATCTGCTCAAAGATCATTATACCTGCAAACCTTATTATTCTCAAATATGTTGCAGTCTCAAACCTCACCTCGGCATATTTGATCTCGACCGTAGTTTGTAACCTCATCTCACCCTGATAACACAATCATGTAAACATATACAGTACACACACACACACACACACACACACACACATCCTCAAGGTCATGGCTTCCGACAGCTCGTCTTTTCAAACCCGTCAACGGCTTTATTTCTATTAAAGTCAACCATGCTGACAGGAGCTACAGCGTGTCCTCGCCCACTGTGGATGTCGCTTAACACAACCGGCGATCTACAAGATAAAAATGGAGACGTCAATCTGAACAAGCGGAACACGATCTCACATTTAAACTAGAATAGCTTTTTTTTTTTTTTACCTTTGACCCCCTTTGAGAAAGCAGTTGTTGTGGCGACGGAGAAGTAAATAAAGACTATAAAGTAAATGCAAGGTAACACGTATTATTAGCTCGGAGAAGTATTGCCTCGTGCTGAGGGGGAGCGCTAACAACGTGACACGGTGAGACACGAGGTGCATAGATATACACACAGGGTGTGAAATAAAGAGAGAGGTAATTACAGCAGAGAAGGAAAGGTGCTTATTGGCAACATGCTGTTCTGGAAGCTTTTCACATCCTGTATCTGATGGATGATAGCATGTGTGTGTGTGTATGTGTGTAATGAACAGTATAAGGTGAAGTACATGTGTGTGCGTTGGCATGTGTGTTAATTCTCTTATGATGCGCAAGTCCATATTTCACACAGAAAGACAGAGATGAAGGTGTATTTGTGTGCGTGTGTGTGTCTGTGTGTGTGTGTGCGCACGTGTTTGTTGAGTCACTAATTAATCCCAGCTGGTTTGAGCTCACTGTCACTGGCAGGTTGCACCACAGAAATAACCCAGTAATTGAGGTGTGTGTGTGTGTGTGTCTGTGTTTGTTTTCTGTGTTCCAAGTTGAGTTGCCAAAGGTGTTAAGGTGACAAAAACAATATAGATGTGATACTCCACCACCACTATCCCCTCTTGTGTCTTATTAAAGGTTTCGAAAAAATACCAACACTCTTCGTACGGTTTATGACGGATTAATTTCTGTTTCATTCGATAGCTCGACTGAAGTAAAGCAGAGACGCGAGGTGATGGAGTGAGAGGCGACGGCACGCTACAAAGATCATGAGATGAAATCGAAGTCTTAACGACGCGAGTATATCTCACTCCACGGTGTGCCTCTCACTCTGCTCCCTATAGAAACAAACACACACACACTAAACTGCTGGACTGTGTCTGCCTTTTCCTTTTTTATCACTTATATGACCTCTAGGCTCATATGAAGTAGACAACAAACTATTTTCACAAGTCCTCATGACTTTTGTATTTATTTTTTAGATATCACAGCATTCTGGTCGACTGGAATTGAAGTCGCTAAAGGCCCCTTTTCCACGGTGTGATTTTTATAGGAGAGAAACTAGTTGTGAATCCAAAATGGCGGCCTCCGAGAAACTTAGGAGCTAACGGAAAAAAGAGGACTTAAACAAAAAGGAAGTTGGTGGTATTCTGGCTAAGATGGACACCTTGAGGAGCTGTAAATTATGGAGGACAGAAAATGAATTAAGTTTTAAATAAATAGATGAATAAAGACATGAATGAATTAATAAATGCTTAAATAAATGCTTAAATTAATAAATGCTTAAATAAATGCTCAAATAAATAAATACAGGAATAAATAAATGCGTAAATAAATATTTAAATAAATACAGGAATAAATAAAAAAGTGCTTACATAAATGTATGAATAAATAAATACAGGAATAAATAAATAAATGCTTAAATATATGTATAAATAAATTCAGGAAGAAATAAACCTAAACAGGACATCATTAAATACATATATTTCTACATTTCTGTATTTCTACATTTATTTATATCTCTATTTATGTGTCCACACACATTTCTTCATTTATTTATACGTGACATTTATGTCTTCTTATATGCAAATGAGCTGGGCGGGCCGATATTTATACATTTATTTAAGCATTTATTTATTTATTCCTGTATTTATTCATGCATTTATTTATTTATACTTAATTCATTTTCTGTCCTCCACAGTAAATGATGCGCAACTGCTCTCTCATATATCATTCTCAAATTGATATTGTACCGCGTGGTAAACCTACACGATCATTGTTGCTGCGCACCCTAAAGGCATCTTTAGATCGAGAGGGAACATTCCAGTCTTCTACACCTGTGAATTAAAAAACTCCCGTACCATACGCTGTGAATTTTCACACTACTCCCACAGTGCTCTTTGCATACCCATTAATACAGATCTACCGATATGCTAATGTTGCACATTGGATGCAAGATTTCTGTTTTCCAACAATAAAAATGAAGAAAAAGAAGAAAATAAACAGCATTACTTATTCTTTTTGGAATAATATGTGAGTTTTGGATTGACAACCCAAACTCAAAGGGAAAACTCCAATGAATTTGACAGTTACTTTGACATTGTACTGTCTAAAGTAACTCCCAGAGGCTGTAGAGATCATTATTACAATGTTTGCTCTTTCTGAATAATGGAACCAGAAATGGTGCCTTAAAGAACCATTTGCTAAGGTGCTTTGAAACACCTTTATAGGTTCTTTAAAGAACTATTTAAGGAAATGGTTCTTTCAAGAACCCTGGTTTGCAAGGTTCTTTGTAGAACCGTTTCTGGTGCCTTAAAGAACCATTTTTTAAGGTTCTTTGAGACACCTTTATACATCATTTGAAGAACTCCTTAAGGAAACGGTTCTTTCAAGAACACTGGTTTGAAAGGTTCTTTGTGGAACCAGAAATGGTTCTTCTATGACATCACTCTGAGGAACCATTTTCTAAAGTAACTCCCAGAGGCTGTAGAGATCATTATCACAATTCCTGCTCTTTCTGAATGAATGCTTTTCTTTTAGTTGACAGGAATAATGTGTGTGTGCTGGTGCTCAGCCCTGCAGTCGAAAACTAAAATGACCGAAGACACGCAACCGGTCCAAATCTTTCGTTGTTATGCTAACGTGTTGAGAGTAATCACGGGGGAAAAAAATCTAAGATTCATTCTCATTTAGTTTCTGCCTCCTTTAGGTTTCCAGTCTGCAAGTTCACCAGAGGGGCTTATTGAGTAAATACACAATTACCTGGGAAGCATTGGGACTCCGGTATTCCCCCTTCTGTTATGTCGGCCTGCTGAAATCCTTCCACTGGCCTTTTAGTGTCTCATTGTATTGCTGATGCGTGGTTCTTTGAAGAAAAAAAGTGTATTGTATGGCATCATATACTAATGCCGGTCAGCAGAACACGCTTAGAAGTCGGCAACAACATCCAGAATCTTGCTTATGGAAACTGAAAACGCCTTGACACAAAGTCAATGGTGGTGACGAGTAAGCAAAGGTATGCATGAGCACCCCAAGGACGCTCTAATTGGAGTCCCACGTGCATCTCCTCATTGCTCTCATGGAATTGCTTCTTCTGCTTTATTCCAAGTGTGGGAAGCAGAAAAAATTGTCATATGGAAAAGAAAAGTGTGAAACTTGAAAAACAACTTCGACTGAGGAGTGGTGGGCTTCTTTTTTATTTTGGGAGCTGTCTTCTTGTGGTTTCCTGTTTCTTTGAAATCACCGTTGCTATATTTAGGATGTCGCCAATGTTTACATCTTCCGTCCACACGAACATGGAGCCGGTTGTTGTCTCGGGCCAAATAATCAAACGAACAATATGTCAGGCCACAATTTGGGGGTGCTTTTTAAATTCCTGCTGCGAAGGGTTGAGCTGAAGGGAAGTCCACGGGAGACTGGGCGATGTGTTGCCGTGGCTCTTCCTCTCTTCTTCCTGTCTCCCCCCCCCTGTCCTACTAGTCAGGCGTTGATTCTCTTGGCGTCCCCGCGGGCCAGGAGAGGGGTCAGGGTTGGCTCCATCTGTCTATGTGATGGCCGTTGGTGCCAAGCGCCGCCACAGGGGCTGGAGGGAGAGGAAAGAAGAAGGCTTGTGTGGAGCGGGAGGGTAACGGATGTTTCTGAGCTGTCATCTGGGGACTCCGATGGGACAGAGGCTCAGGCTGAAGCTTGGGGGGGGGGCTGGAGAGAGGAAAGGGGGTGAGGGAGAGTGATAGGGATAAGTGGTTTAGAGGTGAGGAGACAGGCTTGGGTGACAGCGATGGTGCTGATACTTCCCTCCGGTTCGTGGGTTTGCAAAATCGGGGGTTGGCAATGAGAAATTATGCTGAATGGGCCCTTTTTTCTCCAGACTTCTCTTCTCTACAATCACAATGGACAGCGAGGGGCACCCAGCGGAGGCTCGCTGTGTCCGGAAACAGAGAGGAGACAATGGCCGAGTCAGTGTCACCGTCCCCGCCGTGTCAAGGATCACGAGGGGAAAACCTAAGACAGAAAGAGAGAAAGGAAGAGATTTACATCAGCGGCACAGTCTGTCCTGTAAACTCAACGATGTGCACACGGAGAAACAATGGTTCTTAAAAAGGCTGTGTGGTTCTACGAAGAACGTTCAACTACTGAAGAACCATTCTTTCTTTTGAGGCACCATTCTTTGAAGAACTCGATAGATAAGATAAGATAATCCTTTATTAGTCCTAAAAGGAAATGGTTCTTTCAAGAACCCTGGTTTGAAAGGTTCTTTGTGGAACCAGAAATGGTGCCTTGAAGAACCATTTTCTGAAGGTTCTCTGAGACACCTTTATAGGTTCTTTGAAGATCTCTTTAAGGAAATGGTTCTTTAAAGAACCCTGGTTTGAAAGGTTCTTTGTGGAACCAGAAATGGTGCCTTGAAGAACCATTTTCTGAAGGTTCTTTGAGACACCTTTATAGGTTCTTTGAAGATCTCTTTAAGGAAATGGTTCTTTAAAGAACCCTGGTTTGAAAGGTTCTTTGTAGCACCAGATATGGTGCCTCGAAGAACCATTTTTTGAAGGTTCTTTGAGACACCTTTATAGGTTATTTGAAGAACTCTTTTAGGTTCTTTAAAGAACCCATGTTTGAAAGGTTCTTTGTGAAACCATAAATGGTGCTTTAAAGAACCATTTTTAAGGTTCTTTGAGACACTATTATAGGTTCTTTGAAGAACTCTTTAAGGAAATGGTTATTTAAAGAACCCTGATTTGAAAGGTTCTTTGTGGAACCAAAAATGGTTCTTCTTTGAGGAACCATTTTCGGTTCTAGATGGCACCTTCATTTTTCTGTGTCGGAGGTTGACGTTTCGAGTGAAATGTATCTGCGATAATTGACAATCGGAAGAAGTTTTTCCTCTCCAGACGGATTATAATCACGTCGGTTGTCCTCTGACTAACTGTATCAAGCACCATCGTCTCGTTACAAAAATACTTTATGACCAAATTGAAACTAATGACCTTCCCATCAGCCTCGGCTGTATTTCGTGATTGGCGTTAAGCGAATGATAGCATGTTTAACAAGCTAAACTCGCATCATACCTGCACCAGCATTGTCATTGTGAGCATGTTGGCATGCTGCACACGAGCTCGGAGGTATCCCTCCTAACCGTAACGGTCGTTCACATTTCCGAAGACCCCGTCCTGTTTCAATTCTCCCTCTAACTTCTGGTTCCTCTCAGTTATATTCTCCCATTAAATTCCACCCTTCCTGATCGAGCTCATTTCTCAGTTTATGGCACAGCATCACCCCAAAACAGCATAACCAGCCAAGACTTGCCCCCCTTCTGACAAGGTATCCACACAGAAACAGGCCCACGCTCACCTCTATCACACCTTCCTTATCTCACCAGCCTTTCACACCTTCTTTACTGTGTTCTACCTCCTCTCCTCCTCTGTCTCGCCACCAATTATCCTGTATCCGCTAACTTATTATCTCTACGCTGTCCGCTCGGGCATTGTTGGTGCCGGAGAGAGAGCGATGTGAGCATAGGGTCAGGGGGATTACTTGTCTTTGCCACAGATTGTTTTCTCAGAGAACATGTGGTGTCATTAACCCCCTCACCCTCTCTTGTGTCTACTCCCCATCATTCCCAGCAATAGAAATCCACATTTTCATCTCCCTATAAAAGCAATTCCGTATTGCTAACCCTCTGGGATCTGTGGTCATTTTCTCGATTTTACACAATTTCTTAAATTCACCTTTTAAAGGCTCTTGCATATGACACATACCCATGTGTTTTACATGAAAAATTCCAGAACAATCTCAGCTCTCTATACAGCAAGGGACAATTGTCCTAAGGCACAAGTGTAAATAGATAATATGGCCCTAAAGCTGAATATGTCACGTTCGATTTTTTTTAATTCTTCATTTCTCTTGTGAAAACATGCCTTTACTCATGTGGGTGAACTGTTTTGGTGTGAAATTGGTTTACCAAAGGTCTTGCGTTCACAAAAGCAGTAAAATATATATATAAAATGGTGGATACATGTAAATAAATGAATAAAACCCAAAATAATTGTCTGTGGTGTCTACTCCCCATCATTCCCAGCAATAGAAATCCACATAACCTATAAAAGCTATTCAGTATTATTAAAGAAACTTTTCCTCAGAAGGACAACTCCCAGACTGGACAGCGCCATTGGTAAGCGACCTGTCAATCAGAAGGTAGACCCGCCTTCCCCTGCTCTAATGACTATTTTACTCTAAATGGGGGCATACATTACAAAATGAACATACATCCGTATGTAAGAAGACTTGAAACAAAAATGGAGGCCATAATTAATGTTCAGCATGTTTACTTAGGAAATAAATCCATTGAGAAGTAGAGTCATTTTCTCATTTAATTCTATACAATCACTTTTTATTTTTTTGCAACCACAGGAGTCTCCCCCTGCTGGCCAATAGTTATAAAGTATTTCTGCATTGGCTTTACTTTTCAGACGTGGAGGTTGCCTCCTGCTCCCAAAAATAAACACACATTAACAATATAGACCTAGATAAACAAAACATTATTCATGAAAGTGTGCAGCAGGCATTTTTAATAGGTTATATGACATTTCCCCTTTTATTTAATTGATCTTCCTCCTCTTAGTAGTGGTGCACACACTGCTGTTGACCACATTGTAGCCCAGCCCCGTCTAGTTCAGTTTAGCATGCAGGCTTTGAGTCACATTCAGCCTCTTTAAGGTGGCTGGAGCCAAATGGGGCTGTTTATGAGACTGGGCCCAACTCAAAATGGCTTGAATGTCTGCTTCCTTCAAATAGTCTCCATTACCAAACTATACAGTAAGGAAATGCTGAATGTGTACATGATACCTAAACTGTGTCGGTCCTTGACGGAGGAGTGATTTTTGATGATGAGAAAAGAGAAAAACCTCTGAGCAGCCAATTGTTCTCTTGTGTCGCGCACGGCTGCAATATTAAAACGCTAATCAAATCACCAATTAACATGCCGGTCCCCTTCTGCTTCAATCCTGCTGACGATGCCTTCTTTCTTTTTTTTAGGCCCTTTTTTTTTGCCCTCCTCCCTTCCTCCTCTTGCGGGTTCAGAGGTGATTTTCAGCATATTGTAATTTGATGTCGGCTGTATACGGGTAATGATCGTAATGAATACGATGGCTGGCTCAATGTCTGGCTGTCTATCTTATGTGTTGACCGCTCGTCTCTTTACTGCAGCAGCACCTTACACGCAGAACAATAATGGTTCTTAAAAGGTTCTTGATAGGTTATTTGAACAACTATTTAACCCTTGTGTTGCCTTAGGGTCATTTTGACCCGAATCAATATTACACCCTCCCCCCGCTTTTTTTTAATTTGACCCACAAAATGTAATGTAGTTTTTTGTTCTTCTCTAGTCAACACAAAAAATAACACACTTACACTTAAAAAACTTTATTAATTATAAATTAAATAATTTTTTTTTTTTTTTAATTGTTGGCGTCAAATAAAAGGAAAAGGTAAAATATGTTAGTAAAAGGTAACAAGAGGAGGTGAAACATTGAATTGGAAAAAATGACCAAAAGGAGGGAGGGTGTAATATTGATTCGGGTCAAAATGACCCGAAGGCAACACAAGGGTTAAGGAAGTGGTTCTTTAAAGAACCCTGGTGTGAAAGGTTATTTGTGGAACAAGAAATGGTGCCTTAAAGAACCATTTTTTAAGGTTCTTTGAGACACCTTCATAGGTTCTTAGAAGAACTATTTAGAAATGGTTCTTTTTAGGAACCCTGGTTTGAAAGGTTCTTTGTGGAACAAGAAATGGTGCCTTAAAGAACCCTTTTTTAAGGTTCTTTGATACACCTTCATAGGTTATTTGAAGGACTCTTTCAGGAAATGGTTCTTCAAAGAACCCTGGTGTGAAAGGTTCTTTGTGGAACCAAAAATGTGGCCTTAAATAACCATTTTTTAAGGTTCTTTGTGGAACCAAATATGGTTCACTCTAAAGATGGTGAAATATATTTTCTAAATTCTTAATTGACTGGATTGCCATGAATGTGTATTATGTATGTTACCTGAAAAGATGATTTGTGATCCATTTTTTTTTTACTTTTGGGAATTGTGAACTTTTAATGAGAAGACTGTAGACCACGCTCATGTCCATACGATGTAGTCAGCAGCTGCTTAGCATAAACACAGGAAACAAGGGGGAACCGTGAGCTCGGCTCAGTCCATAAGGTGACAGAATCTGCCCACCAGCACATCTGAAGCTCACTAATTAACACTTTAGCTGCAAATTAAATCCCTTGTTTTACATGAGAGTTATGTGCTTGGACCTGGAACTTCCAGGTTGCCTAGCAACTAGCCTCGGCTAATAAATAGTCCAGCCAAATACCTGCAAGAGAACCTCAGGACTTTATTCAAGGTACAGCTCTACTTTGTGATTACTGCTAATGAGCAAATGTCAAGGATGCTCACAAGCAAAACTATGATCACAAACATGGTAATATTAATATTAAACATTGGTTGTGTTGAATTGATGACACCTATAGCTGGAGACGTTGTATACCGAGAGACGGAGGTGGACAATCGGTACAGCTGCTATTGAAAACACACTGCATGCCTACTACTGCTATTACTACCTGATTATTCATCTAATACAGGTAATAATGTGTCATTTAAAAACATAAAAACATAAAAACAGCATTAACCACTTGATATTCACTCCTTGACATGTTCCATCCCTTTTGTAGCCATCTGATCTGTCTTTGTATAAATTACTGCACAATATACATCCAAGTACTCGACTGCACTTTATTAATTTCTTTATTATTCTGCTTGTACTATTTTTGAAACTGTTTGTTTCACGTCATGTTTTTGCATGTTTGTGTGTTTTAAATGTCGTCGTTTCTGTTGACATCGGGAAGATTAGCGGCCGCTAAGGCGTTAGCTAACGGGGGATCCGGTTAATAATCTAATAAACAAACACGACACGCCTGACTCTGTTTCTGCTGACTGAAACTAAACGCCTCTCGGGATATTTAAGATTCTGTCCTACTGTCTGCTCTACTCTTTGTCCGGCATCCACGTCACACACACACACACACACACACACACACCTCTCATATAACTCCTTTCCTTTGCACCGTCACACACACACACACTCCCCAACTAAATTTGTTTCCCCTCCTGTTCTTTCATCCGGCGCTGTGCGTTGACTCCGGGCTCTTTTCTTATGAGATCTATCACATGTGGTTTTTTAGCCTGTCTTGTTTTTTAAGCCTTCAATTATCTGGAAAGTATTGAGTCTAACATATAACAGTGTGTAAAGCCACTTCAGATGCCTTGTCATGATTTATCTTTTGTCTTTAGATTAGTTACAATATATCTTTATGAGCAAATTGGCACAGGGGGTCAAGCATGGAAGGCGTATTGATCCACTTCCATGGCAATAACTTCAGGAGAGCATTGGCACCACGCCCTCTCTTTGTGGTTTACGAGCGACCCACAGCGGAGGAAACGTGAGCTGAGAGGACAGTATCACACAGAAACATGGAGGTGCCACCTGGGAACCGAAAAATGGTTCTTCAGAGTTACGCCATAGAAGAACCATTTTTGGTTCCACAAAGAACCTTTCAAACCAGGGTTCTTTAAAGAATCATTTGCTTAAAGAGTTCTTCAAAGAACCTATAAAGGAGTCTCAAAGAACCTTACAAAAATGTTGCTTTAAGGCACCATTTCTGTTTCCACAAAATACCTTTCAAACCAGGGTTCTTTAAAGAACCATTTCCTTAAATAGTTCTTCAAATAACCTATAAAGGTGTCTCAAAGAACCTTAAAAATGGTTCTTTGAGGCACAATGTCTGGTTCCACAGAGAACCTTTCAAACCAGGGTTCTTTAAAGAACCATTTCCTTAACTAGTTCTTCAAATAACCTACAAAGGTGCCTCAAACAAAAGACTGCTTCTTCAGTAGGTGATGGTTCTTCATAGAAACACAAAGCCTTATAGAGAACCATTTAAGAACCATAGTGACGTGACGTAATGTGACGTTCAACAGTGCTATACACACTGTTATGTGCGTCTGATAACTGTTGGCCATCCTGCTGGTGCGAAGGTCAGGGTGTGACACAATGTCAACAGGTTCTACTTCCTTGTTTTTATCGTGGGTACAATTGTCGACTCATTCGTGGGTTCAGGAAAGTCCAGAACACACAATTGTTATATTGTTATATTGCCGCTATTAAGCGAAAGTTTCATCGACCGGAGGTTAATGCTTCTGAATATATATTATTGTCTGCTAATTCACTCATTAATTATACTTTATTATCCAGTTGCAGGTTAGAATATTACAGTGATTGGTGAATAAAATATGGATTTTTTTGGACAATGTAATATCAATATCTGTTGGAGGTTTTTCGTCTCAAAACTTTGGATGAATTTGAATACGTGTGTGAAGTTTGAGGTATTAAGACATTGATAAAAAAGTTACAAAAACACAAATAATAAAACATGACAAAATAAATATAATTTAAACATCAGTCAATTGCAGATTACATTTATTAAATATATAGAAAATTAAATAAACGTTACCATATAGAGAATGTAAAGACTCCAACACATATATGTGCTGTAGATAAACAAATGTATGCTTTTAAGGAACTTTAGTTTTTAGAAATATTCCAGTATGTCTTAATAACGTTTGCATACATGCATATATATATTTTATAGTACAACGTGATCTACGTTCAATAAAAACTCACTATAGGCTCCATGTATATTCTTAGAATGTAATCGGCTCACAGCAATAATATCATAATGTGTATTATTGTTGTTTTCATTGGGGACATACGTCTTAAAATGTTACCCGAAAATGATAAATAAATATAACAATGTATGAAATTAAATGAAAAAAGTTGAAACGGGGCAGTTCCTGTACATCTCTCTGTATCTTACCTGCGCGCGGCCGTCTGGGTATCGTTTTTAAATCCTAATTTCCCACCTCGTGTCCTCCACCGGGTTGACAAATCCCAATCCCGCCAATCATCGTCGCAGATGGCCGCGTGCCTTTCACCCTGTTCGGATTAAAGTGTCCAGGGCAGCGTGATGGAGGAGCTCCGTCTGCTGCCTCCGCTTCGTCTGAAGCCTGCCTCTCTCTCTCTCTCTCTCTCTCTCTCTCTCTCTCTCTCTCTCTCTCTCTCTCTCTCTCTCTCTCTCTCTCTCTCTCTCTCTCTCTCTCTCTCTCTCTCTCTCTCTCTCTCTCTCTCTCTCTCTCTCTCTCTCTCTCTCTCTCTCTCTCTCTCTCTCTCTCTCTCTCTCTCTCTCTCCAGCCGACGGACTTCTCCCCCTCCCTCCCTCCCGGTGTGATGATGCAGGTGTGTCCGCCCGCGACGAGAGAGCCCGGTCTGTGGCATTGTCTCTCTCTCTCTCTCTTTTTTTTTTTTTTTTTTATAAAGCAGAAGTGGTTCCACCCATCCCGTCTCTAAGGAGAGCAAATCAATCACCCCTATCCATCATGCTTGATTGATATATATATTTTTAAACTTATTTAAACAATATCAGTAGCTCTTCTGGAGCTTTTGATTAAAGCATGGGCGTCTTCAGCAGATGGAGGTTATCCCGTTGACATGAGAGTGTAAGATGTTAAAATCTCCTTTTTTTATGCGCTTTATTATCAACTTTATTTGTAATTTTTAAGATTGAAAATGTTAAAATGTGTTGCCTTGAAAACAACATTAGTAGCTCTTCTGGAGCTTTTGATTATCGCATGATCATCTTCAGCAGATTGACATGAAAGAGTAAGATGTTAAATCTTAGATCTACCATGTATAGCTTGAAAAGGTTCTTGATGTTCTACATTGTTCTATGACCATCACAATGTCCTTAACCCCTGCAGATAATGCTAAAAAAAAGGGGTTGTTTCGTCTGACCAAATATACCCAAATGTGTTTGGTTTCCTATCATATGAGACCGAAAAACAGCAAAGCTTCACCACTTGGAGGCTGGAATGAGTAAATACTTTAAAAAAATCAAATATCTCTTCATCTCTCTTTTGTATTCACATATACAGAAAGCATATGTCGTTCTGAAATGTTCCTGTTCATCTGTTGATTCTTGATCATATTTAAAATAGTCCTCTCTTCTTCAGCAGGCTTCCTCTTCCACCACTTCTTCATTTTCAATATTGTCATACTCACCATGGGCCACCATCCAAAATTAGATCAAGTGCTTCATTCACAGTTAGTCACTTGCACGTCGGGGTGCTACCGCATGTGCAAACAGGAAGGTATTTATTTATAGAACAAAGCTTACAAGGAGTGATCTGTGTATTGTGTATGACGGAGGGTGAATGTGGGACTAGCTGGATGCAATAAGTCCGTTTTTATTGGTTCAATATAAATATATGAACATCAGTTTGTGTAGTGCGTATAGTGTGTAAACCATTTCAACCTTAGAGAAGAAATGCCTTCACAGTGAATTGCTCCTTCTCATAAATAACCTCCCTGACACATTGATCATGGCATCTCTGACACGATGGCTGTTATCCATTGATTGTGTCTGGCTGGACCAAAAGAACCCAACCCCATAAAGTAGAGACAAATATGTTTTTTCCCCAAGGTGAAAAGGAGCAATGCTCTATTATTGCCATGGATGATGGGTATTTGTTTATTTGTTTATTTATTGGATCCCCATTAGCTGACGCCTTAGCGACCGCTAATCTTCCTGGGGTCCACAGAAAGGACAAAACACAATACATACAAAAACATACAAAACATATCGTGAAACCAACAGTTAAAAATAGTACAACAAAGTAAAAAAACAGTGCAGTCAGATGCACAGTACAGTCGAAGGATAAGATATATGTTATGCAATTCAACTTAATTCATACAAAGAAAAAGAAAAAGAAAATCAGATGACTAAAAAGCAATAGAATACGTCAAGTGGTGAATGTTCTTAGGTGCGCCTTTAATTGTTTTTTGAATGACAAATTATGACTCATGTGAGTTAAACGAGGAGGTAGTAAGTTCCAAGCGGTAATTGCACGATAGATAACAGTTCGTTTGAGGAGGTTAGTTCTTGGGGTTGGCGGCATCAATTGACCTAAACTAGCATTCCTTGTGTTATGGTTATGTCTGTTAAAGGTGTATTGTAACTGATTGAAGAAATATACCGGTGTCTGATTAAATACTACTTTCCTGAAAAACATGTATCAGTCCCATTGATACAACAGGTAGGTTCAGTTTACTGTGTTGTGTTTAGATCTGCGGTGTGAGTGCAGTATTTTGTAATTCAACCCTATACCATCCTCAGCTTTTCCTCAACATGTATCGATGTTTCTCTCTTCGATACGGCGGACGCAAATAAATAGCTGTTCAATAAATCATTTCAAAGAACGCCCATTGAGGCTACAGGTTTATCCCGTCTGACGGCGAGGGCGGGTTTTGCAAAAAGCTCGTCCCACACAGCCCAGTGAGGTATAATTCATCGGCGATAACAGACAGCTCCACCGGGAAGCTCCGCGCTTCAAACGGGACAGCTTGTCGAATGCCAGAACATCGTGAACCCCCTTCACCCACATCGGCGTGGACAATCTGACAGCCACACCCACCTCTTGTGATCTGCCAGTTGTGCGGAGGTAACAAAGTTTAGGGTTTTCACTTGTCTCTCTAGCTTCCTTTTTCATTTGTATACACACCATACAGTCCATTTCTGTCTACGCAAACAAGTTCAACTCGTCTGTAGTCTCTCAGCTCCACCGGGTTCTGTTTATTTTTCACATATTTTTCCCGGTTGAACTATGTGGCCCCCAACAGAACGAGTCAACAATGAATGAATTCAAAGAGGATGCCCGTCAATCAGCCCCAAAGAGGGAAGCTGAAACATCAGCGGGGAAGTATAAAGGTTTATACTGATGTATTCTCACAGCAGTATATTGTATTCAAAGTGAAATTAATTAGCAAAAAGGTCATGTTTTCTTTTAAATAATTCACACACAGCGACCATTCCCTATTCAGGCACACAATCATAAGTTTGGCACATTATATAAATATATATATATTTATATATATTTATTTATTTATTTATATATTTATATATATATATAAATATATATGTATATATACATATATATAAATATATATATATATATATATATATGTATAAATAAATATAAATATATATATCTGTATATATAAATATATATATATATCTGGATATATATATAGATATATAGATATAGATATATATTGTTGTGTGTTTGGTCCAGTTCACTTGTTCATTCTGTGACCGCATCATGTCAAGATACATAATTGTCGAAAACCTGAAAAGACCTTCATTCAAATATCGTCACTATCTTTTGAGTAGAACTGTGATAATCAATAAAGCAAAATACATTGAAACACATTTTTTTATTTTGTTTATTTTAACAACTGATTCGAATTCATATCAAGAATAACTTGTCACCTAGTCATTGCCAAAAGGTTGACGTTCTGGAAGTCTCCACTGGTTTTTCGTTATGTTTTTCTACAGAGCCACCATGTTTCTCCCCAGGCGCTCCCTGTGGCAGCACAACTCCATTTGTGTTTTATGTCTTACTCCATCTGGGAGAAAAGGGGGAATGTTCTCGCGAACAGATGTACTGCAGTCTGTTAATAGTGGCGACACTGCTGTGAGAAAACATACATTGTCTCCTAACAATGTATGGGGGGGGGGGGGGGGTAAATGTATCACATTGCAGATGTAGATGATACTCTTAAACTTTAGGAAAGTTGAAAGAAAGTCCTGCACTGGAGGGGAATCTGGTTTAATTTTAACTTTGTTTGTAAAATATAAATAATTTGGAGGCTACCTAAGTTGCGACTGTCATATGGAAGCGGATAGTGATGCACAAAAGAATAAATATAGTCTCTTCATTTCACACATGAATGCACAGATGCTCAAATACACACCGACACACCATAACATTTTTGGGCCAGAGGAAAAAATGTATTGCACAAATAGACAGACAAATATACACACGCACACACAATGGACATGACATTGACTTTCATTCATTTCCTGGAGATTAAACCTAACCATAACTCACACAAACACACACCATTTGTTTTCATTAGTTTAAAAGGATATTGCAATATAATATATCCTCTACTACAACCACCAAATACCTCAACCCTGACCTAATCAATAAGCCAAGTTTCAACCCTACAATGGAATGATGAACATTGTGGGAACTTAATTGTGTGTCCCTGAAAAAGAAGAGGGTCCCCACGACATGAGTTATACAAGTACACACAGACACACACCATTTGTCTTCATTAGTTAAAAAGGATGTTGCATGATAATATATCCTCTACTACAATCACCAAATACCTCAACCCTGACCTAATCAATAAACCAAGTTTCAACCCTACAATGGAATGATGAACATTGTGGGGACTTAATTGTGTGTCCCCGAAAAAGAAGAGGGTCCCCACGACATGAGTAATACAAGTACGCACACACACACATATACTCAAAACTCCTAGATCAAGTTCTGAACAACACCACTGGTAAACAAATAGACTCTTCCTTTATCTCCACTCCCTGTTTGTAAACATATCAACTGGATTGTGTTCTATTCTTTCCAGGCTTTTATTGATCTCTTTGATTTATCTCTTTTTTTAACTTTTTGTGCAATAGATTACTTAGTTGTAAACCCCAACCCGTAAGTCTAACCCAAACACAACCCTGACCTAAATATAAATGTAGTTCTTAACTGTAAAAACAAGTCTGAACCCTTAAACAGCTCTTTAAAAGAGAGAGGAGTAACCAAAATGAGCAGACTCACACACACACACACACTCACACACACACACACACACACACACACACACAGAACATTCAGTGTAGATAAGAAGCTGATGAAGCAACTGATCCTCATTTCCATTTAAATTAAAGATATACTGAGTTGGCAAGACGATACAAACTATCACCCCTGATGAGGGGAGCAGAAACTTTTCTTGCCTGATAGCAGGTGCACAATTAGCTTTTCTGATCAATACTAGTTTGTTTTTGTTCTATCTTTTGCGAGTTTCGTCATGACACAGGAAGGCAAGTCATTTGACTTTACATTGTCCTAGAGAAACTTACATATGTAGTGAAAGGAAAACACAACACCTTTGTGTAGATTTTGAGATCATTTATGGAGTTTCTGGAGGGGAACAATTCTGTTGTAACTCTGTAACCCCACTTATCTTTTTATTTAATGTCATTCTTTCTTCTCTCATTGGTCCCATCTGGGAATGTGGGAGCATTTTATTTGGGGGGTATAATATGTATCTATCCCTGCATGTATATATATCTGTCACCCTCTACTGTTATTTTAATTTTAGTAACTGCTGAAAAACAGTCAATAATGCCCAACAACTAACCATGCCACTGAGATCTCTATTTTATATTTCCGAGTGACTTTATGTACTTTTGATGTGCCTTGTTATGCTTTGTGTAAAATAGAATAAAAACATAAAATTATAAAAACATTGTCCCAATCTGTCCTGACTTCCACATGCTGGATAAGAGACCAGGTCTGTAAACATCTCCATGTCAATATTGAGTCACAGTCATATTGTCATGAAATCAGCCGTATGTGACAACGACCATCTGTTTACATGGAGTTATGTGCATATAACAGACGGAAAAATCACATATAGAGTTATCTAGCGCACATGGTGGATACAGAAAACTTCAAGTAGCGAACTTTGGGAGCCGGGGTTCGAACCTTGCAGTTAAAGGAACAATCCGCCCTACATCCACCGAGCCGAAGCCAGCCCTAGCTAATACGTATTCATCATCATTCAAATGTTTCTTTTCGTCGCTTGTATTCGTTTGTTTCTTTTGTTTGTAAAGCACCTTGGATCAACCGTCTTGTGTCTGAAGTGATTTACTCGAAGTTGGAATGTGGATTTGAGAAAAACTTCAAAGTGTCCAACATGTTATCCCTTGACGCAATTCGAGAGGTTCAACATGCCTACTCTGGATCGCCAGCTCCCTCTTATTATATATAATTAATCCTAATCACACCTGTGATGTAAGCAGGAATCAGCTTTAACCCTCCTGTTACCTTTATATTTACTGACATATTTTACCCTCGGGGTCAATTTGATCCCAGCAATTAAAACCTCCAGAAAATTATTAGAAATAATATTGTTTCCCAAGTTTAAGTGTGAGGTACTTTATGTTTGTTTGTTGACTACCTAAATAGCCCTTTAAATATATAAAAAAGTTGATATTTCTTATATGTTTGACACAGTTAAAAACAGCCTGGGGTCAAATTAACCCCAAGGAACACCGACATTAAACATTGAATGGGATCAAATTGACCCGAAAGGTAACAGGAGGGTTAAACATGTCTATCCTTTGGAAAGTTGTTGGTCGTCGACAACGATGATAATGCTTTTGCTATATACCGCGAACATGCTCTCCGCAGGTCCGAATCCAGGGACGTGATCAAATGAAACCCAGTTGAAATGTAAGAAGGGTGTATAAATGTGTTATAATTAGGAAAGAGAGAGCAACAAAATGTGACAACACAGCATGTGAACAGCAGCTGCTGCACTCAAAGCAAATCTTTATTCATGAATGGGGCTGTGAACGTACAATCGGACCCTCTGACACACACACACACACACACACACACACACACACAAACACACACCAAGAGAAATATGCTTCCTCTTCGTATTCAAAAACAGAAAAGTCAAACTCGTTTTTTTTCTACCAATTAGTTTTCAGATGCAGAGCCTCGCTGTTAGATATTCAGCATCTGTGGCATTTAAACAAGAAACAACTGATCAACGATGTCGGGCTGTGCTGATGAAATATGGACTTGCTCTTTGCAAGTGGCAGACCATCACACACAAGACAGACAGCAGTGAGTTAGTTACTGAGTATCTCAAAGTCTGTGATGAATGGGTGAAGTTTGGGGACAATATTGATGAACTGCATTCAGCGAGGAGACGGCACCGTATTAGAGAGTTTGATCAAAGTGACTTCTTGAGGCCAGAATCTTATTTGAATCTTTTCTGCGTTCATTTATCAAGCTCCTCTTTTATGGAACCAGCTTACACCTTCAGACCGGGAGGCGGACACAGTCACCTCATTTAATACGTAAGACTTTCCTCTTTCATAGAGCTTATAATTAGGGCTGAATCAGGTTCACCTGGTCCAGACCTAGAGATGCTGCTATAGGCTGATAGGCTGCTGGGGGATGTTTTAGGATACACTGAGCACTTATCTCCCCTTCTCTCTCTACTTATGGATGAATTTTCATCTCTCCATCACACAGTATTAACTCTGCTTCCTCCCCGGAGTCGTTGTGACTTCACGTCTCGTAGGGTCCATTGGACCTGGCTGTGTCTGATGCCTCCTGCCTGGTGAACCAGCCTCCTGTCATGGTCCTAGATAAAAGGTGTTTCTACTATTTAGTCCACCCCATGTAACTCAAAGAGGCTAGACTAAATAACGCTATAATGAAATATAGTTCAACAGCACCCCAAAAAAAATTCTGTTTTTTGGGGAGTTTCCAAAGGCCAATAGTCGAGCATTTGCGTTAAAATTATCTTGGGATTAAAGTTAGATTAGTTCATATTTATGTGCCCTCACCAGAGGCGTGCTAGCATTTGATTGGCTGAAAGGGAGAAGACGTTTGTGAACTTTCTTTTGTTTTGTTGTGTATAATAACAATAAAGAGATGAATAAAGAGATGAAACCATCTCATTATTCCAGGATTCTTCCCACTGACACACTTGGTAAAACAGCTGTGAGCTGCAATTAATCTGAAGTGTTGATTGGTGAGATTCATGAGTCATCAAATGTGTTTTTCTCTTGATGAAGAGCAGCGTCTAGAGAGCCGCTTCGCCAAACCTTCACGAAACTAAACTCCCAAACGTCCGTCAGACTGTCTGGATAACTTCATGCGCAGCAGACTATAGGGCAGGTTGAGAAATAGTGGAAACATCAAGTGACAAAATATTTAAAAAAACGTTGTATTTAGTATATAAAATTAAAGGATATCTGACTTCAGGGAAAATCAATTAGAAAAAAAGAGAGAGAAAATGAAATTCAGTTCATTAGGGCTTTACAATCTGTACACATACGACATCCCTGACCTTTGACCTCACATCGGATCAGGAAAAACTCCCAAAGAACCATTCAGGAGAGCAACAGAGGAGGATCCCTCTCTGGGATGGACAGAACAATAGATGTCATGTGACCAGAATGAAGCATTACAGAGTTACATTAAATGAGTATGACCGAGTGTATGAATAGTTCGTAGTCGGCATGGATGCAGCCCTTTAAATTTGGCCTTCAGGTCAAAATAAGACCAGTAGCTCTCATAAAAAGGCTCCAATTTTAATGAGAGCTACTGGGCTGAAAATAACATCATTTAATTTACTTCATTTTATAAGAATGTAATACTGTAATAACTTTTCCTCCCCCCGTATTTTAGGTCACATGTCTAGAAAAAAGCTATTTTGGGAATGCCTTGACATACGCAGCAGTCCACGGTAAGATATCTTCATTAGCATCACAGTTGGCACTGCAGCCTGACTTAACTGATAATTACAGATTTGCATGTAGAGTCATGTTTATTTACACTTCGCTATGTGTCTGAGCTTTTTAAGTCTCAGGGGTCCAGATGCAAACCCGCCTCTCAAGAATGTGGATTCCATTTTCTCTCTAGCATGTTTTGGAGGTCCATGTTTTCTCCTGCGTACATTTCATATGCACGAGCACCCAAATGTACACCGAGTTTATTCAGCGACTTTGCCAACAGAATTGGACAGGTTCATCATTGCGAAAAAGTCTCATCATATTTATTTTACTGTAAATAATATTAACTAAACTCCTTCTTGAGGTTATGCATGATGTCATGTTGAACTATTTGGGTTTGGCGATGGGTTCTTACTGAAATGGCCTCACATTTCTTAATCCTTGCGTGTCAGAAAAAGAGAAAACCCTCCATTATTGGCCAAGTCAATGGATCACTTGAGCTCATTTCCAGGTTTCAATTGTTGCCGAAATGTGATTAAATTACCACAACGTTGCTGTATTTGGCTAAATTGTAATAAAGTTGCTCAAAAGCGACGATCGTCTTCTGGCCTAATGAGCTGAGCTTCTACGTGAGCGTCGCTTCGAACACCCACACAGCTGTTTTCAGTTTAGCTGATTAATTAGCCCTCTGCTCAGGTGGAAAGTGGGAGGAGTCATGATCTAACAGAACAGTGATGAAGCTGTCAATCAAATGGTCCTTAGAATAAGTCTAATCAGGCAAGTGGAAACACCTGTGTGAGTGTGTCGAGCCCTGAATATAGACAACAATAACTTTTATTCATATTCACGTCATAAACACAATAATTGTATAGCATGCCTAGTGGGAACACTGTTAGTGACTATAAGTAAATATAATGTAATTAGTGAGTTTAGTTCAGATTATATGCAGAAAACACGTAATTATGTCTTGCACAGATATTAATATACTATATTGGTAAGAGTATGTAACTCAACAGATAATCTAAAAGTGTTTTTTAGTTTTCAGGTGTATGTATATAATCCGGATAAAGATGTTAATGTATATATATTTTTATGTATGTATATATATATAATTTATAATATATATTATATATATATAATATATATTATATATATATAATATACATAATATATTATATAATATAATAAGAATAATATATAATATAATAATATATAATATAATAATATAATATATATAATATACATACTATATAATATAATATATATATTTTAATGTATATATATATATATTAATGTATGTATATAATCCGGATAAAGATGTTCCCGCTAATCTACCTGCACTGCATTTGTGATTCAAGAAGATTAATTTGAGATGAATCAATTTAGCAACATATGTCAAGTTGTTTTAGCCATGAATCCGAATAATTAATTCATTAAATTAATGATCTTTGGTAATGTAGAAATAATTTAAATTTAAATGTATTGTGTATGGGAAGTTCAGGAACTCTCTGAATAAAAATTTTAAAAATAAAGAATACGATAAGTATTAAATTTATTATAGGCCACAACAGCAAAATGATACACAGTGCATCTCGTCAGAGGATATAGTGTATAATTATACCAAAATGCAGGTAATATACAGCAGCATTTATAGATAACATGAAATAATAATGGCCATACTGTAAAACAAAAGGTTTTAAAGGGTTTTAAGGGGGGATTTGCAGAGTGTTAATCAGAATATGCAGAGACAAGAGATAAATTGGAGAACAATGAGTCAGTGGGGAAGGCAATTATTTTTTGGAGAGGGGGATGAACACACTGAAGGGAGAGGAGGACAGAGGGAATGAAAGAAGGGAGAGGCAAGAAGTAAAGGGTTGCTGTCAGTCAGTGGTCCACATTCAGTATAACATATACTGTATTCTTCATTAGAATTTGCAATAAACACCAAACACACACACACACACCCCAGGATGTCAAAAACATGCATGTGCTTTTATTTGCCACAAGAACATGCATTTAAATTTTTTTAAAAATTAAAGTACGGCCAGATGGACTCAGACTGGCTGGCAGGAAGTACGTACTGTAGGCTTCTCTTTGATTGGCTCTAATTATGATCCACCGCCGTAACCTCCGGAGAAACGCTGACATGGTGATGTGTGTGTTGGACGTACCTGCACACACACACACACACACACACAAAAAACACACACACGCACACACATATCTTTGGTGATTCCAGTCTTTTTTTGCCATATGCAGTTAAATGATCTGCACTTGAAGTATGTGGGGAAATATTATATTCACAGGAGATTTAACCTTTGACCTTGAAATCAGCACTAAGTTATGACTTGGGGAATAGTTATTTTAACCCAAATAATAATCTTGTTCTTCATCTGACTACACAGTATTCTACAACATATTCTTTGTACTTCCTGGTTTATGAATATATGGATTACATAAACATTCATTTTTCGTAAGCACAGCTATACGAACAGCCAGCTTCTCTATCAGCCTCCATTCTCCTCGTCTCTCCTTCCTCCTACCATGTCCCCACTCTTCCTTCTTCCTTCCTTTCTTTCCTCCACTTCTCCAAGCCAGGACTCTCCCCTCGCCTCCTCTTTTCATCCAACCTCTAAATCGCATCAATTCATCACTTCATTCACGGGGATATAATAAGGTGATTATGCATGGGGCCCCACGCTGCTCCTATACTTGGACTCTCTCTCACACACACACACACACACACACACACACACACACACACACACACACACACACACAGACACACACTTCTCCTTTAGCACTGATGGAAGTTGACGATGCACTTCCCCTCAAAATTCAGTGAATGTCCTCCGACAGAAGAAAGCTGGCAACCTGGCGCTCCCCCCCCCCGATTAATGTGTCTCTTCACTTCTATTCAGTGTCAAGATATATAGAGGACGAGGAAGGGAGAGAGGAGAAAGGAGAGAGGAAAGCAGGGAAGGAAGGCGCCTCTAAACGTTTAATTCCAGTCCACCAGGAGACCTCTTAAGATCTCAAATCTCTCTCCAGCCCAGTAGCCACAGATGATTTATGATTATTACCCGAATGCAATAACTTGATCTATAACGCTCTGCCTGCAGCCCGAAGGTGTTCAGATTCAAGAGTATCATTTAAACTCCATCTCAAAACACACCTGTTTACACTAAATACATTACATATTCTATGGCCTGCTTTTTAAAAACATTCTTTTTTTTATTTTTATTTATTGTGTTCTTTATTGCTCCATTTTTTACTGTGTATTTTACTGTTGACATGTTTTGGCCCCTGTTGTTGCCAATTTTCTTTTTTTGACTACTGTTCAACTCTGACACTTTGTCTGTGATAAAATATAATATGATAAGATGAAATGAGAGGAGAGGAGAGGAGAGGAGAGAAGAGGAGGAGAGGGGAGGGGATGAGAGGAGAGGAGGAGAGGGGAGGAGGGGAGGAGGGCGAGGAAGAGAGGATGAGGAGGAGAGAGAGGAGGGGGAGGATGATGAGGAGGAGGGAGAGGAGGAGGGGAGGATGAGAGGAGGAGAGAGGAGAGGAGGGGGAGAGGAGAGAGGGGAGAGGGGGAGAGGATGAGAGGAGGGGAGAGGAGAGAAGAGGAGAGGGAGGGATGAGAGGAGAGAGGAGAGGGAGGAGAGAGAGGAGGAGGAGGAGGAGAGGGAGAGGGAAGAGAGAGAGGAGAGGGAGGAGAGAGGAGGAGGAGGAGAGGAAGGAGGAGAGGGAGAGGGAAGAGAGAGAGGAGAGGGAGGAGAGAGGAGGGAGAGAGGAGGAGAGGAGAGGAGGCGAGAGAGGAGGAGGAGAGAGGGATGAGGAGAGAGAGAGGAGGGGAGGAGAGAGGAGAGGAGAGAAGAGGAGGAGAGGAGGGGATGAGAGGAGAGGAGAGGAGGAGAGGGGAGGGGATGAGAGGAGAGGAGAGGAGGGATGAGAGGAGAGGAGAGAAGAGGAGGAGGGGATGAGAGGAGAGGAGAGAGATGAGAGGAGAAGAGGGGAGGAGATGAGGAGATGAGAGGAGAGAAGAGGAGAGGAGGGGAGGAGAGGAGGGGAGGAGAGGAGGAGAGAGGGAGGGATGAGAGGGAGGAGAGAGGAGATGAGAGGGGATGAGGAGAGGGGAGGGGATGAGAGGAGATGAGAGGGGATGAGGAGAGGGGAGGGGATGAGAGGAGAGGAGAGAAGAGGAGGAGAGGGGAGATGAATCTGGAGTGAATCTGAGACGATCTGGAGAAGCGCTGATCGATAAAAAACGTTTTCTCTTGTGATTTAAGTAAATGCTGATCAGAATTAAACTAAGGTCTAATTACCTGTCAGACTTTGGGCCGGACGGCGTCCCGGGACCATTTGCCTTGACTTTGACGGTGTGGACGATTTCCTCAAAGCACTTAATTATTGGGCAATCCGTCACCTGACGGCGTATCTTGAATTATTATGTTGACACCTTGCCAAATTATATTATGTGGTCACTGTAAGGATATTTTTTTAATGAGGATTTGGTGCTGCGATGACTTTGTCTCTTTGCACAGAGGCACTCTGTGTGTCCTCACTCCAACACAAATGGATGAACTGCAGGCTTGATGGGAGATTTGAGAGTTTCAGTCCAGAATTTTGCAAAAAATCAGGACAAAAAAGGGAATATTCTGGAATATTGTCCAATCACACCTCATTGCCTTCCTCTGTTCCTCCCTTCCTTGCCTCCTTTCCTTCCTTCCTTACCTTCCTTCCCTTCTTTCCTTCCTTGCTTTCCTTCCTTTCTTTCCTTCCTTCCTTTCTTAACCCCTCTCCTTCATTCCTTCTTTCCTCCCTTTCCTTCCTCACTCTCTTTCTATATTTCCTTCCTTGCCTCCTTTCTTTCATTCCTCTCTTTCTTACCTAATTTCCTTCCTTCCCTCCATGCCTCCTTGCCTAGCTTCCTTCCTACCTTTCCCCCCTTCCTTCCTTGCCACCTTCCATCCTTCCTCGCATGCCTTCCTTCTCTATCTCTCCTCCGCAGCTAGGACCCCACTATGTATCCTAAATGAGAATTGTGTGTGTGTCAAACTGCACTAACGAGAACACCTGTGTGCTGCAAACATCAAAGGTTGCCATAGTGATCACTTCAAAGGGAAGACAGTTGCCATAATTAACATGGAGTTAACATTAAGCTAGGGAACTCATATTGAACGATCTCAAAAATCTTCTCAGGCTGGTTGAGTGTCATGAAGGAGCTAAACTATACTTCTCCAACTCGGGGCCCGACATTCACCACTTTGTTCTTTTCTTCTTCTTTTTCGCACCGACCTCCTGCAGCCAGGAATAACTCTTAAGAGACAAGCGTGGCAGAGTGAATCCAACTTATTCTCAATCTTCCTGTCAGGAAGCGGAGATGAAGAGTGACGGAGAGAAGAGAGTGAACTCAATGGGATGCATTACCGTCGGGCTCAAAAGTGATCATGAAGACGGAAAATGAAAATCAGGGTGTTTTTTTTCTCCCTCTGAAGACGTCTCTGACCACGATGAGAATGGAGGAATTAAGGGGTGGCGAAGTAAAAATCAGTAAATATTGATTTCCATCAGAATAGAGAGAAAGTCACTCTGAGGGGGATCAGTCAGCTGGTGCTCTGAGGACCGGGAGGATAAGCCGCTTGAAGGAGACGGACGACGTCTCAATCAGACAGGGGAGCTCATCGGAGATGGAGTGACGTCAATCCTGCATATGTCTGGTATTAGTGTCTGGGTCCGTTTTCCAAGATGAGTGGCATGTTGTGATGCCAAAATAAATGTCTCGTAACAAAAAGAGAGGTGAAAACATTGAGTCTCAAAAAACTAAATGACAACTTTCTGAATGCCTATACACACAGAAAAATAATGGTTCTTAAACGGTTCTTTAAAAGGCTTTGTGGTTCTACGAAGAACCAGTTTTTTCGTTTGAGGCACGGTTATATGTTCCTTAAGAACCCTGGTTTGAAAGGTTCTTTGTGGAACCAGAAATGGTGCCTTAAAGAACCATGTTTGGAGGTTCTTTGAGACACCTTTATAGGTTATTTGAAGAACTATTTAAGGAAATGGTTTGAAAGGTTCTTTGTGGAACCAGAAATGGTTCTTCTAGTGTGCATGTCAATGCGTTTAATTGGGGACTACCCTTTACGCATGTGCCAGATCTCGTGCTCTCAGTCGTCTTTCCACCTTTTCTCCTGACTGTGACCTGACCAGATGCAGCAAGATTAACGCGGACTCATACCAACTAAATTACTTGGTAAGTAACTGTATTTGTTTTTCATAGTAGTTTAAAATGAACCTCGCTACTTTATTACTTTTGTATTACTATATTTCTTTTTATTACTTTGTAAGACTTTTTAAAACTTTTTTATGACTTTTTGTAATTTTTATTACTGATTTACTTTTTCATTACTTTTTATAATTCTTTCCTTTTTCATTACTTTTTATAATTTTGTTTTACTTTTTTATTACTTTTTATTACTTTTTATAATTTTAAAAACTTTTTTATTACTTTTTTACATTTCATTACTTTTTTATTACTTTTTACTTTTTATTACTTATTTACTTTTGTATTACTTTTTTACTTATTTATTACTTTTTTACTTTTTTATTACTTTATAATTACGTTTCAACTTTTTATTACTTTTTTATTACTTTTTACTTTTTAAAACTTTTTATCACTTTTTTACTTTTTATTACTTTTTTACTTTTTAATTACTTTTTTACTTTTTATTACTTTTTTACTTATATAAACACAAATGTTTTTAAGTGTAATGATAACAGACCATTTTGCAGTACTTATAAATGTTCATGAAGCAACGTTATTTAACTCATAGAAATTTAAGGTATTCTATACAGTTTGTTCATTCATCTGACTGAATGAAAAGCAGACTTGGTTATATTATATTATATAATATTTGGTTCCATCGTCATTTGAAAAATAAAGTTGAAAATTTTAATTGTTTTATAAAAGTGTGTATTTGCATGTAACTTTTGTGGTAAATAATCATGTTTTTATCAAACATAAAGTTTAATTCTACGCGCTACCTGTCCCAGCTGTGGAGACGTTGGTACAGCTGTCTATTCGTAATCATAAAGCATTCATAGTTATGTCTTTTACTTGTGATTTTGTATGTATTTTATTCTACTCAATGTAATCTGGATCTTGCGCCTGAAATAAAAAGTTTGATTGATTGATTGATTTAAAATAAATGTATTTCTTATTAAATCGATCGTATCCAGCGAATGTCAGTGTAACCCAATGAAAGCCGGCGTGTCCTTTGGGACGGTTCCACGGGGAACACGTATACTTTTAGAGCTCCGTCACGGTGCACTTAAAGCGGAAATGAGCCTGTCATCCCCCAGACAGCTGCACACTTCTCCCCCAGGTCAAGGTGCTCCAGTTCCACCATCAAACTGTCAATAACACGGCTCTAATAGCGGCTGAGTGCAGAGCACAGAAGAAGCATTGAAAATAATAATATAACACGTTTATTTGCACTGTGCAGCATCTTGTGAAGTTATTTGATTGATTCACTCGGAAACTCTATAATCTATAATCAAATCCATTCTTACATACAGCTTACCATAACACACTAGTAAGCATGCATATAGCGCACTATACACTTTACATGATGCTAAATTAAAGACCAGATTGCAAACATCTATTGTATTTTTTTTTAAAGTCTCACATGCTTTTTGTTTATTTGTAAAACGCCAATTTGTGACAAGAAAAACATTTTTTTTAAACAATGTAAAATACACAATTATTTTTATGACACACAAATGCAGCTGACTTCCTGCTATAATTAGTGATGCTCTGTGAATGTAGTAAATTAATTCAAATTAAGTCCTGCTATAGATGCTTTGCATGCTGGGCTTTAAACCTTATTTTATGTTTCTGTTTCCATCTATTCTGTGGCATTGCAGATGAGATAACAGACACAGGTGACCGAGATGACCTCTGAGACACAGCATTCATGGGCATGTGTTGTGTCCCGTGTTACAGCACAAATTGGTTGCACTAGCTGCAACAATCAATTATAATAACTGGACCACTTAACGTCATGGTCACTGGCCCATGCACATGCTTAGCAGTCAGCATGTGTCTCTAACTGCAGACCCCCCTCACACGACAAATTAATACATCTCTCCCTTTATGCAACGTAAAAGTGAATGATTTGTTTTCCTTTGTTTTTCTCTTGCTACAGTGTACACCGTTAAACGTGGTCCAATCTGAGTTAGGATAAAGTCGGTGGATATCATATCCTATAACTATTTTTATGAGATCATCAATTTGCAGCCATTGATTAAACAAAGAAATTAAGGAAAATAAAGTTTTTTAAATTTCACCCTGTGGAATCTGTTCCGTCTATCAGTGTTCAAATGAACAAAAGTAGATGATTACAGAAATTGCTTTTAGTCATTGATTAGGCTTCATTTACACAATTACACTAATAAAGATTTAAAGTGGATTAATTGATCTATCTATCTATCTCTATATTTATCTATCTATCTATCTATCTATATATATATATATCTCTTTCTATCTCTCTGTCTGTCTATCTATCTATATATATATATCTTTCTATCTCTCTGTCTGTCTGTCTATCTATATATCTGTCTATCGATCTAAATCATGGCAATAACCTTTATAATCATGATTGTTGATGTAGGCTTAACTATTGATGCAACTAAATTATTATTGACTCATATTGGACATTGATATTGTAACCTCATCCTCTGCACGACATAAATACTATACTGTATTTTAAAATTAGACTATATCTAATGTGCACAAGTGACAGTAAATTTGTTTTATTTATTTTACTATATTCTGATTAGTGTATTCTAAAATGTGTATCTACTCCGTGAGCATTTCAGAGCTACACACTTTCATTGCGCAATCCTTTATCGTAAAACAACTACATTAAAATGGACCATGAAGTTAATTAAAACATTTTTTTAAAGACATTTTTTTTTTTTACATTAGTTTTCTGTATACAATGTGTGTTTTATATGTGAAATACGTTTGGGGTCCTTCGAGAACTGCAACAATAACATATCAGGTAATTATATTGAGGAGTCAAAGGGGATTCCAATCAAATAAAAAGTAATACGATGTTAAAGTTTCTCAAAATAACTACAAACGAGACACTAATTATTCGAGAATAAATAAAACAATTGACAAAACCACATTTTCCTGTATTAGATTAGTTCCCCACCATGTAGGAACCTTTTATTTCAAAAACCTTTTCCGGCCGGCGGACTGTTGGCACAACACTCAAACCCCGCTGCCTACGTCACTTCCGCCCCACGTGAACCGCTCAGTCCATGTGAGCAGCAGCGCTCTGTTCACTTACCGCCGGTTTTCTTCGCGTTTAACGGCCACCGGATCACATATTGTCGTCTTATGATTATCGATAGCAGGACTATGGAGTCGGAAGACGAGGAGTCGCTGCTGGGACAAGAGCCTGAGGATGAAGACAGTGAATTATCTGACAATGCGGTGAGCGAACTGTTGACATGCTAGCATGGCTAACCTTAGCTAGCGACTAAAAACCGTCTGTGCAGAATCAGTGTTGCGGATCCATACTCAGAACATTTAATTATAAAAACTGTAACTGAGCCAACACAGAGGAATACGAGGTATTGTTAGTGTTTCTGGAAACATTGGAACAAGTGGTTTAATGTTTGTGACTTTTAACTGCAGTGATTGTCCTCGTATTTTATATATTGTTATTGTATTTGTCTTTCTTGCTTTATGGACTTCTCGGTCTGGAATAAAATACAAATTTGTATTGGAGATGAGACTGCGTGTACACTTGTTTACAGCCACGTTATGTGACGTCACAACGGCCAAAAGGGCCGAGTCATGTTTATTTACCATGTACATAACTGTTTATTTACTATGAACATAACTATGTTTATTTACAATGTACATAACATGTTTATTTACCATGTACTTAACCATGTTTATTTACTGTGTACATAACATGTTTATTTACCATGTGCATAACATGTTTATTTACCATGTACATAACATGTTTATTTACCATGTGCATACCATGTTTATTTACTGTGTACATAACATGTTTATTTACTGTGTACATAACATGTTTATTTACTGTGTACATAACATGTTTATTTACCATGTACTTAACCATGTTTATTTACTGTGTACATAACATGTTTATTTACTGTGTACATAACATGTTTATTTACCATGTACTTAACCATGTTTATTTACTGTGTACATAACATGTTTATTTACCATGTGCATAACATGTTTATTTACTATGTACATAACCATGTTTATTTACTGTGTACATAACCATGTTTATTTACTATGTACATAACATGTTTATTTACTGTGTACATAACCATGTTTATTTACTATGTACATAACCATGTTTATTTACTGTGTACATAACATGTTTATTTACTATGTACATAACATGTTTATTTACTGTGTACATAACATGTTTATTTACTGTGTACATAACCATGTTTATTTACTATGTACATAACATGTTTATTTACCGTGTACATAACATGTTTATTTACTGTGTACATAACATGTTTATTTACCGTGTACATAACATGTTTATTTACTGTGTACATAACCATGTTTATTTACCATGTGCATAACATGTTTATTTACTATGTACATAACCATGTTTATTTACTGTGTACATAACCATGTTTATTTACTGTGTACATAACTGTTTATTTACTATGAACATAACATGTTTATTTACCGTGTACATAACCATGTCCTCAACACATAGTCGTTACCCTCGTACTGTACAGATTACAAACTGTAAAGTCCTCTTGTTTTTTTAAACAGTTCTATAGTGCTTCCTTTCCATTGAGTCATATTTTAATTGTTTTATCTGTTGTGTATTTGTTTCTTGAATTAATTTAATGAGTAATGCCTTGGCAATCAGCCTGATGCTGAATCTGGTTGACTATGACAGTTACTTTGTGTACATTTACATTTGTTTACACATCGGCAGTAAATGTGCCTGGTGGTCAAAACAAGATGTGTGTGTGTGTGTATAAGAGAACATACCGTAACACATTTTGTTTCCTGTAGCTTCAAGAAGCCTTCGCCAAAGGGATGTTGAAACCAGGGATGAATGTTTTGGTGGAAGCGCCCAAAAAGTTTGTCAACAATGTGGTGAGTCAATCAATGTAGAACAAGTTAAACCCTTAAATGTACCAATTCATGTCTCATTCAAAACAAAAGTTATTACAGGGTTCGTACGGTCATGGAAAACCTGGAAAAGTCATGGAATTTTAAAATGGTCATTTCCAGGCCTGAAAAGTCATGGAAAAAACCTAAATCATAAAAGTTTGGGAAAACTCATGGAAATTGTTATAATCACATGTTCATTTACGCAGAGTTTGAAATAATTAATATGTTTTTTAAAGAAAGACGCTCAAAATATAAGCCGGCGTACGCTCTCAATACGCAACATTTTCAAAAATGTTCATGTTTATACCGAGATTTCAGTTTGGTCATGGACATTTGGTTTAAAGTCCTGGAAATCCACTGGTCAAAATGTGTAAGAACCCTGTTGTTAGTTCTGGCATCTCCAACATGTTTCTAATGCGCTCTCTGGTGTGTTTTGCCTGGTGGTGCGACGCAGGAGGGCTTGAGGCATTGCCTCGCCGAGTTCCGCAAAGACCTCCCGTGGGTGGAGAGGTTGGACATGACCAACCTGCCGGCCGAAGACGTCATCTTCAAAGCCGAGGGGAAAGTCACGAGCGGGAAACCCGGAGGCGCCGATGCAGACGATGATTTCCAGAGAGAGATGTTTTTGTGAGTGACCTTGGTGTGAGGAAATGCAAATGTTCACTCATCCGATAGTCTTAGTTGGCACTCATATTGATATGTTCACATCACTGGACTGAATAACTTTGTGGCTTTAAAAACAATTCTGCATGCAATTTTTTCTGCCAGTCGTCAAAATAATGACGTATGCGTCAGTTCAGTGGAATACTTGATGGGGGTTGAACACGCATTAACACACGTGTGCTTTTGAGGATATATTGACACACACAAACATGCCACAGAGTGCATATTTAACCAGTTCATGATGCATCTGTGATTGTTCATTTTGTAGCTACCGTCAAGCTCAAGCCACGGTTCTCGATGCGTTGCCTCTCCTCAACAAGCACGGCATCGCCACCAAGAGGCCCGACGACTACTTTGCCGAGATGTCCAAGTCGGATCAGCAGATGCAGAAGGTGAGCTGGTTCTGAGCGTCGCACCCAATGACACGCGGACATCCAACGCTCACAACTTACTGGAAAGACCTCAAGCTTTCTGTTCTTAGTTCTTTCAAATAAGGATTACAAATTAAAACTTAATTTATATATATGTATATATATATAAAATGAAACTTTATTTTATATATATATATATATAGAAAATAATAGTTTTATTTTATATATATAGAAAATAATAAAATAAAGTTTTATTTTAGATAGATATATATATATAGAAAATAATAAAATAACGTTTTATTTTTTATATATATATATAAAATAAAACTATTATTATTTTCTATTCTATTTTCTAAAAAAAAGTTTAACTTCATTATATATATATATATAAAATAAAACTTTATTTCATTATTTTCTATATATATAATTAAGTTAAACTTTTTTTTCATCCTTTTTTAAAATTAAGATCAAAAAGCTTTAGGTCTTGCAGCATTACTGTTAATTGTGAGCGTATGTATATATATATATATATATATGTGTGTGTGTATGTATATATATATATTAAACTGAGAGTGGTTTACTGGATATATTGACATGTAGTCTGACGTGTACCATAATGCTCTAATTATCCTAATTACTGTTTTTAGACTTTAATCCAAATATTAGCACAAATAAAGACGTCTTCTGTTCCTCTCTCTAGATCAGGAAGAAGCTGATCTCGAAGCAGCTGATCCTGGACAAGTCGGAGAAGGCCAAGAAACTGCGTGACCAAAGGAAGTTCGGCAAAAAGGTCGGTCCCCATTTTAGAATATTATTACTCCTAACAATCTTGGCTCTCGGGTCATGTAGGCTATAGTTGTGGAAATCTGACCCGAGACCAGCATCTTTTAGGGGTTCAACCTTTGATTTGAGAAGAATAACATCCATTTGTCATGTATTTCTAGGTCCAAGTCGAAGTTATTCAGAAGAGGCAGAAAGAGAAGAAACTAATGATGACCGCTGTGAAGAAATACCAGAAGGGTGAGTGTCTTGGAACTTTTATTTATTCATATGTTTCACTTCATACTCAAAAGGGTATCACTGTCATTTATAGTGCATTGAGGGAACAAATGAACCCGTCTAAAATACTGATTGATATTAACAGAGATGAACTGTGTGTGATTTTACTCACGGTATTAATGTGTGAGAATTGTTTTCAGATTGAGATTTACAGGGTTCGTACGGTCATGGAAAACCTGGGAAAGTCATGGAATTTTAAAATGGTCATTTCCAGGCCTGGAGAAGTCATGAAAAAAACAAATCATAAAAGTTTTGGAAACGTCATGGAAATTTGTTAAAATCACATGTTCATTTACGCCGAGTTTGAAATAATTAATATATTTTTTAAAGAAAGACGCTCAAAATATAAGCCGGCGTACGCTCTCAATACGCAACATTTTCTACAGTTTTCATGTTTATACTGAGATTTTAGTTTGGTCATGGAAATTTGGTTTAAAGTCCTGGAAATCCATCGGTCAAAATGTGTAAGAACCCTGGATTTAACTTTCCTGTTCATCCTCACGCCAAAGGAATGACCGACAAACTGGATTTCCTGGAAGGAGACAAGACGAAGGGCGGCAAAGACGCTTCCAAAGACGCTTCCAAGGCCGCGCCGGCCTCCAAGAAGGCGGCGGACAAGCACGGGTGAGGCGCCGCGCACGTCAGCCGTTCACATTCCGATCGTAAACATGCCGCCGCTAAGCTAACGGCCGCTTCGATTCGCGCCGACAGCCCCAACGCCAAGAGGAAGTTCAAGGACCAGAAGTTTGGCTTCGGGGGCAAGAAGAGCGGAAAGAAGTGGAACACCAAGGAGAGCCACAACGACGTGTCCGGCTTCCGCGCCAAGGTGGCCAACGCCAAGGGGGCGAAGAAAGGCGCCAAGGGAGGGAAGCAGAATGTGAGTCGGAGACCCGCCGAGCATCGGAGCCGCGTCGAAGGGAATTATAACGTTCAGATATTTAGAGGCTAAATTTGTTCCGCTTTGTCTTTTCAGAAGCGTCCGGGCAAGTCCGTGCGCAAGAAGACGAAGGCTCGCTCGTAAAGATACGAACCCGCCTGAGGCCGGCTGGGCGTGGACCTCGTTCCTAAGCAGGAGCTCCGTCACCGGCTCCTCCGCCGCATCGAGGGGAACATTCACACTCTATGTAGAGCATGCCTTTAGTGAACTGTGGATGGGGAGGAGCCATCGAGAGAGAGTGAGAGAGAGAGAGAGAGAGTGAGTGAAAGAGTGAGAGAGAGAGCTCCCTTTGGACTCCATAGAACTGACCTCACCACACGAGTGTTTTCCAAAAAGAGAGGAGTTGAATGTTCAGAGAAAAATGCCCTTTTTTTCTTTATTAGTTGTTAGACCCGATTCGTATCGTCTGTGGACAGAATTCACGAATTCCTATTTTATTCTGTGGTTTTTTTAAACCACTATCTGTGTCGACGCCGCCCTCCACGCCGTCTACACCGAATACTTTTCAAGTTTCTGGTATATTCACTTTTTTGTTGTTGTTCTAACTTGACTCCTCGTTCCTCCCATGTGCCATGGCATTTTATAATATTGAGCAGCTGTGAGTTTTGCCCTTTCTCCTCTCCATTGTTATGATGAGTACGTCGTGGACTCGTGTGCTTTGTGTAGACTTGGGCAAACGTTTCCCCTGCTTGGTTTTTACTGAGCTAAAGAGAAGCTTGTGGAGATGACACCTGTACGTTTTGTATAATAAACAAATACATCTGAGCAGAGATTGCTTGTTTGTAGTTTTACATTATTTTCCGCCTCTAGTTGGATGCACGCAGCGCAGATTCTTTGTATTTGGTGATGTCGGTGCTCATTCTGTGGAAATTGAACCTCCGGTCGTTGCGGTTCGATGGAATCTGGGGAGGAAATGGAGAGAAGATGTATTTGAGTAAGATTTAAAAAATAAAGATGAAAGCGCCCGCACTGCCATCCTGGGGGAGCGCTTTCCTCACCAGTGGAGTGGACACCCATCCGATCTCCTGACTCTCCGTCTGGGGCGTCGCGTGCTTCTTCTTGGGCTCCAGCTGGGCCTTGTGGAAGGCCTCGGTGAAGTCCGCTGGGGAAAGGAAATGGCATGTTGTCAACAACAACAAAACATTTTTAATATATCGTGTTTGGGGTTTCACAGGTCTGGAGTAATGCTATTTAACATGTATCCAAAAAAGAAGAGCAAAGACTAACTTTTTATTCTTTGTCAAAGGAAAGAGCCGCGCGCTCAGGTTTGGTCTTCCGTCGCAGGCGGAAGTACTTTTATTTTGGTGGACTTCCGGTCTATTGTTTAATTACTATTTATTTTACATGTTTTGCTAGTTTATTGGTCGAATCGGATATTTTATTTCTTTAAATTAGATTAATAATAACACATATCTTTCAAACATTAAGTTAAAAAAATTAAGAAGAAAGATGGCGTATAGTTATTTTTGCTTTGTCCATTTAAAACGTTTGCATTTTTGTTTTGCTGTATATGTTGTTTAGTCTTGTTAACGTTTTAAAAAAACATTTTTTTAGTATCAATAACTTTAATGTAAACTTACAGTTCTCTGTAATGACTTCTGTTGGTTTCCTGGACATGGGTTTGTCCGTCAGGATGTGCACTAACATGAAAGAAACACGTCATATACACAGTGCAAATACCAAAGTAATAACATTAACATGACTTATTACAGTTAAAAGTTCACGTTGTGCAGGACCTGGTCGTACTCACGTTTCCGGTGTGGATTGATGCTGAACTTCGTGTGCAGTTTCTGGTGTCTTTGCTCTTTCCGGATCGTCTCGACGTGAATTGCATTTTGATGAACTACATCCGGTTTCTGTTTTCCTGCCATGTTTTTAAAAAATGGACAAAAAAACTCCGCTTCTACCAAGTACTGGCGAAACCAAGAGGCTATTTTATAACGTGGTTTAGTGTGAATGGTGTCACCTAGCAACTGTAAACACTGCCTCGTGCTGCAGTAACGTGATTTGACCACACGGTGGAGCCGCGCGCTCAGGTTTGGTCTTCCGTCGCAGGCGGAAGTACTTTTATTTTGGTGGACTTCCGGTCTATTTTGAAGCGCTTAAATACTATGTACATGTTCTACTAGTTTATTCGTCTACTCGGGTATTTTATTTATTTAAATAACATGAATAATAAAACATATAATCAACAACACTTTCAAATATTGAGTAAAACA